>NW_028241557.1:0-104379 GCF_964263255.1 Lissotriton vulgaris
AACTAATCATACAGAATAGCCAATGACGGGAGAGTACAAGTGCTATAGACGTTCAAATCTCAAGAACTTTTTACGATCTTAATAAATATTAAAAAATTCTTTAAAAAAGCAAAAAAATTTAAAACACATCAGTTCGGATGGAGGGGACAGAAGGCAGTTTCGGGCCTGTTCTGCTGTGGTAATATTATACTTTAAAAAGCCATTCCTTAAATATCTATGTCGTATTGAGTGGAGTGCAGGGCACACAAACAAAACGTGATTTAGATCTTGTATACCAAAATTACATAGCTGAAAATGCTTTTCATTTTTAGGAATACCCTCCCAGGAACCTGTTACAATTCTTAGGGGTAATAAATTCAATCTTAATAACAGGATCACCCTACGTACTCCATGTTTCAGGTTCCATAAGACATAAGGTTGAGGATTTTTAACAATGCTACCCCCCACAATACAATCCATACTTCTGTTCATTGAGCACAATTTAAAATATCTTTCAAGGGAAACCACATATACTGTTTTCTTAATTATGCTCTTTAAGGCTGTTTTACATAGAACTGCTGCCCCATCCATATCTAAACCAAACATTCTTAATGCTTTTAAATAATTTCTAAAAATAGCACTTTTTCCCAACATATTTACAAATATTTCCCTGTGTAACGCTGCCCTTAGTGAATTGTCAGAACCATTTATCAGAGCATTACACTACGTTAAGCACGCGGCCATTGATAACACATATGTGGAAAGGAGACCAAATTCGAGTCTAAGCGCTGCAATCGGTGCTACATGATTTAGGTTACATATTTGGCGCCAGATCTTTCCTTCCACTTTCTCATATTTAGCCCACTCTTGTGCATCTATTGTTTCCCTAGCGTAATTCAGAGTCGGTGGGATCTTCATTTTATAAACTGAGATAATATGTGAAAAATGTCTTTTCCCACATTGCGTGTACAGGCGATTAATTGCAGAGGCTTGTGAAATCGCTTTACCTTTGCAATGATCCATGTGTCTATTGGCTGAACACCTGTTAGTAAATATTTTTCTTAAATATGGATAAAAAGTTACTACTTCCAGTTTTTCCTTTCCCAAAAACCAATTCAATTTTTTGCAGACCTTACAGCATTGATAACTAAAAATCATAACTTTGTTTTTTTAAATATTTATTTTTAAATAATACTCTTCTGTATACCTAACTAGCTCGATCGATCGTCTTTGCAATCCAATTGGTGTTAAATCCACTATGATGGCATCATCTGCATATAACAGACAACTCAGTTTTAGGTTACCTAATTGAGGGGGGTCCCCTTTACTCTGCCCTACTTTACTCGGCAGATCATTGATGTAAATGGAAAAGAGTAAAGGGGCCAGGAGACACCCCTGCTTCAGCCCGTTGTGTGTTCTTATTTTCTTTGAGAGACCTTGTGTCCCCCCCAGTAAAACTTTTGTCCAGGTCGAAGAATGCAAAACAATTATTAATCTTCCAATTTCCTCCACAGCTTCCCCCAGTCTACCCTATCGAACTCTGTGGAGAAATCTATAAAGGCTGAGCATAACGGGACCCCCCAACCCACTGGATATATTTTGATTAAGGTTTGCAAAATGGAGATGTTATCCAGTGTGCCACTATTCTTACGGAATCCTGTTTGTAGGCGTACTGCTGTACATAGTAGGCATTTGTGTTTGAGCTCCTGTTGGAGCCGGATACTCTTCAGATACCGGATACAATTCTGGATCCATCTCTAAAGTGCCAGTCTTTTTCAACTGTGTCAATAGTTCTGCATTCTTTTCCATTTGCTTAGCAATGTCCGGCAAGGTATAATCCTCCATTTTCGCCTGCCCAGATCTGAAACTGGATTCTATCCACTGTTGTACTTTAAAAGAGAGATCCCTTGATTTAGTCGATAGAAAACCAGGCACAAATCTCTGCGTGCCTATTGAATTATTCTTTGGGGTTACCAATCCTGCCAGTGGAGATAATATAGTGACTTCCTTTTTTTCAACGTTCTTCTCCGGGGGGGGCCTTCTACTTTGCCCATCGATGAGTCAATTTCCATTTCTGGAATGCTACCCTCCCTTTCTATTTGTTGTACATCAATTTCACGTGGAGGTTGTAACACATCAATTTCACCCTCATAATTCTGATGTATGATTACAGCGGGGTAAGAAGCTTCCGGGTTTATGCATCGACTCTCCACCCTATTCCCTGCTATTACATGGGTGTCCATCACTTCTTCACCTGAAACCTCCTTTATCTCCACCTCTTTTAACCCCTTTCCTCGCTTTGAGCATCTTACCCCTTTTGTAAACATTGACATCACAGATTGGTATGTTTTCAGGAGTGAGAGGTGATCCCCGTTTCTCCGGCGACAAATGGTTTTCTGGAGCTTAGGGGTATTCTTTTTGCTCAAATTACAACTTTCTGAGTCTACTATTAATTTTGATTTTATATTTGAGCGCAAACACCTAGATGGCATTACCAATACCTAGAAGACTTAGAAGACTCTTACTACTTGCTGCTTTTCCGTTTGTGACAAAATAAAGGGTGGAATAGGATAAGGAAATAGTAAGGTTAGAGGTCTACCAAGGAATCGCAGGGCCAGCTAGGGGAAGCACTCGGTAGCCACTGCACTTATTTATTCTCTTGCCTCTCTCCAAGGGTTTGTATCCTCGGGCCGCGTTCTCTCCACTCCTGCTGCTCTGGGCACAGGGTAAATAACAATGTGGCAATGTGGACACGACTCCACACAACACTGCACCTGAGGCGCCAGAGAGCAACACCCACTGTGTTCCGTAAAGCCTCAAGGTTCCTACACTGGGAAGCACCCGAAACTCATGCCCACTGGCTCTCACAAGCTCCCACCATCACCCTCAACAAACCACTGTTGCTCCCACGTCGCACCAGTGTATCCCGCAACACACAAGGGGGAACACCCTGCCCCACCGCGGTACTCCAGTGTGCGCCACGCCGTCCTGCACACGCTCACCGGCGAGTGGGCCTGGTCAAGTTTGGAATTTAGCGGCTCTGTGTAGCTCAAGCGTCTGCCACCTTGTCCGCACCGCAAAGCACCCAGAAGCACCCCTGTGGCACTGGCAAAGAAAATGTCCAGCTCCGGCCTCACTGAAAGAGGTTTGAAGCGGCCCCTGCCTCTGCGAACTGCGTGCAGGATCGCAAACTGTGAGAACCAGGAGTCTTAAGTGCCCCCTCCACTGCCGGCCTCCTCTGTTCCCTACCACAGCGACCTTACCCGCCCTGCTGCCTTAAACTGGCCGGCTTCAACCATGCAGTCGCTGCCTCTGCTGGGAACCCGCACTTTTTGCGGGCAACCAACAACCAACATACGGCAGCATACGGCAGAGCGGTGGGCAGCAGGCGGGCAGCGTGCAGCGGGTGGCGGGCGGCGGCTCTCGGCTCTCAGCAGCGGCGGCGGCTCACAGCACGGAAACCGGGACAGTGCCTCTGGAACCCCCCGGACGTAGCTCAGCTCACAGCTCTCAGGGTCGACTCAGGGTCGGCTCTTAGCGGCTCTCAGCACTGGCGGTTTGCAGTTGCGGCGGGGGCTCTCGACACAGCTCCAACTCAGCTCCAACTCCGCGATGCAAACTCCTTCTCCTTGGGCATGTGCAAACCCTACAATACACCTTTCTATGACTCTACACATTTGTGCCAAATGTGCCAAGTTTGACTTCAATAGGTTCCTATCAGAAAAATGTTTGCCAAACATCCTTTGACTTATTGGACGAAAAAGTTATGGCCTAACTGCTTCAGTGTTTAAGTGCAGTTGAAGAATAGGGGCTAGTGATATCCTGATGAAAAATAGTTTGAAAGAGGGATGTGTGCTGTTTCCTGGTCTTTAATTGATATTTTTAAGTTTTGCAAACAGAAAAATCTCAAATCAAATCTTATAAGCCACATCTTTTCAGGCCAGTTTGTGTCAGGTGTGCAGGCTCATCCTAGAGTACATAACAATCTCGATGTAGTCAAGTAAGTCTCCATCATCTTGTAGTGAACAGTTCACATACAACTACAGACTGCTCTGGCCAACACGCTAGTGCAAAGAGGAAGGGCTGATGAAGGCTGACTAGTCAGCCCAGAAATGTTGTGCCTGTGGCGAAAGACAAGAGAGACATTGTTAACCTGCACAAATGACTGCTAAACTCCTCCCCTGGTCCTTCCCCAGCTAATGCCTGCTCTGACCTAAATAGAAGGGTCTAGGTGTTGCACATTTTTCTTTGGTAGACATTTGCTCCAGTTCCATTTAAGGACACTTTCCTGGAGAACCTTCTGTCTAAGCTCAAAGATGGGTGATCTTTCATGTGTAGTAAGGCTTGAGCGAAACCATTTAAGACCTCGGGGTCCTTGTAAAGTCTTTTAGCTAATTTCTTGCAAATGCCTCTGGTTTGTATGTGGTATCTGCATTCTTGCGTACCAGTGTATTGATTTTTTAGCTGATTTGACAAAGTCTTAGCAGATATGCCAATACCTCAGTGTTTATGAAGATCTGAAAATGCCTTTTCAATATTTAGGTTGCAAATTATGTCAATGTCTCTGGTTTTATGGATTCAGGCTTTTTATCCAACAGATGGAGTATGGATATCTGAACCTCAATTTCTTAATGAAATCATCAAATATATTTCCCCATTGGTCATATGGACCTTTGTTAGTCGAGTTGAAGCGTTGTAGGGTAGTTAACATCAGAAATATATCCCCAATTTTGTGAAGCGAATGTGACCCCACAATGAAGACCAAGGATGAAAAATTTCAAACATAAAGGTTTATTTAAAGACGTTAATCCAACCAGTATATATGCAGAGCACAAACAAATTAAAAAACTATAACAATATGGCCTGGAGACCAAAAATGTGTCAGTAAATTAAGTTGCAATGAAATGAGATACAAAATATTAGAACATTGGAATGTTGGGAGCTCCATTGCAGACAATGGAGTGCTCCCTGCTTCAACGGGCCGGTAAAGGTCCACAGAGCAACATTCCAATGTTCTACAACTGCTTCTCGAAGTTCGAGGGGATTTATATCCCCTCGAGTTTCAAGAACCCTTTGTTTAATTTGTTAGAACATTCTGCCCTCTAGTGGCAGAATCTTCTAATAGCCTTATAGCCCATCGTAGCAGGGCTTACGAATATTATAGTCCTGCTGTTTCGTTTAAGGCCCTCGCCTTCGGCTCAGGCCTTTAACAATTCAGCTGGCCTTTAATAGCCGGTATAGCCCGCTACGGCAGGCTATAAGGCTATAGTAATAGCCGCAATGCAAAGAAAACAGACAGTTGCTATAAGGTGTTTTCTAATCTAAGCATATGTTGAGATCAAGGGTCTCTAAACAGGAATTATAGAGTGGAAGCATAAAAGGTGTCAGCATAAGGTCGAACTTCAGTAGAAGTTCCCAGAAATGGAAAGGGTGCTCAGCATGAAGCTTCACACTCAGAGGAGCCCATAAGAGCGAGTTCTGTTCCTTTTTGAAGTCAGGATGAAGTCTGCCTAACTAACTATGAAGCACCAATTAAAAATACTGTCAACAGTTTCTAGAACATCCATGTCTCATTTCCCCCACTGAGAGCAAGTTAGATAACCGCGTTCTAGGGGAGTTTACATATTTCCTAGGTTCCCATATCCACACTACTAGGTGTATGTCTGTTGGCCTTGGATATTGCATCCTCCTAGTGAACCGTAAACAGAAGGCTTTCTGTCACCATCATTGCTCTTCTTTTGTTGCAAACATTCTTCTCACACACCTCAGTATTGGCAGTCTAAATCATAACAGTTAGCCTTTCTCTAACTAAGAAGAAGAACGATAACACACCTGCAGAGGGAAGAAAACAGCATACTGGCAGCATTGAAGCAAACATTTCAGCTAAGGCATAATGTCAAGCTAATTTAACTCGAGAATCAAAATGGATGCATGTTACAGTAACATAAACCAGTGGGAGAAACAATCATAATTAAATGTATTGAACGTGATTACATCAGTCTATTGATCAACCTAATACACTTAAATGTGCATTGTTAGTGATTGCAGTAGTTACATAGTATTCATTCCTTTAAATGTACCATACATGTTAAGAAAGTTAAAACCACATGTTGAATAAACCTTGTGACTGTTTCCACAGAGCTATCACATGAACTGCAAAGTTTCAAAGAACATAGTCAATAAATCTTGCAGACTCCAACTTTCATTGACAAGGTTGCCCTATGACTATATTGTTCTTCTGCCCACAGTTTTTGACTCATAGCATGCTTGCAGCTGCCAAGGAAACCCTCCTGGAGACTGTGTTGATGATTTACATTCTCTTTTCTTTTCTTTCTTTTTTTTTAGTCCTCATTGCCCAGGTTTACAAAAGATAATTATCTGAACACTGTGGTCTCCCTCAAGATGGCACCATCCGGTGATCTTTTGCTTTCCCGGGATGGTACACTCTACAACTTACTTTCTATATCCTACCATAGGTGGCTAGTTTCTCTATACCGTTTGTAAATCCACCACCAGAGTATTTAAGCAATATGGTATAGAGGCCTAATCAGTGGACTATTATATAAATGAGTGTTCCCAGTTCTCATCGGGAAGCCAGAACTTTTTAAATTTACTTTTACATGCTCTATCTAACCAATTAATATATTTTATTGAGGCCAACCATTCTATTTTTGTTGGGGGAATTGTTTTTAGCCAGTTTTTACATATTTCCCTACGGGCAAGCAATATTAGATAGAATATCAATTTTTTAGTATTTTTTAACAAGGATTCATGATTTCCCGGGATCCCAAAGAAAACCAAAGTTTTGCTTACCTGGAGCGTTTCTCCAAGTATTAAAAGTAGCGTCTTACTCACATCCAGCCAGAACCCTTGGATCGCCGGGCATTCCAAGAACATATGTAGATCGTTACCTTTTTCTTTACTACATTTGGGACTTCTTAGCATATCTCCTTTACCCAGTTTTGATAATTTATGTGGCATCCAATAAACCCTGTGGAGACAAAAAAGGTGGTTCCCCCTTAAATTTGGGGCACGTGCCATGGAGTATAGCATTTCACAAGATAATTGTCATAAGTCTTCCATCTGCTCTCCTGGCAAGTTCTTCTCCCACAGTACTCTTGGCAACTTGAAATTTCCGTCTGATATCTCCATTAACAGCCAGTACAATATTGCCACCTCTTTTTTCTGTATTGCACCACTTGTCAGGCAAGCTTCCAATTCATTAGACAGTCCCACACCAAGACCATCCGTAAGGCTCCAGCTCTTTATTTGAAGATACTTAAATCTTGACAATCGACCGTTAGCTAACTCTTGAACTCATTCCCAAGAAATTAAAACTCTGTTCGCCATCAGTTGTCTCTATACTGTTATTCCTGCTTCTTTTAATGGAAGGGCCAATCAGTCCTTCGACCACTCCGGAGATCCGAGAGAGTCAAACATAGGAGCCATTCCACTATAGTAGCTAAGTTTTAGTTCTCTCCTGCCTTTATACCATGTAGTTGCAAAGCCTTGTAGGTTTTTCAGACGCACCTTTTTAAATTATCGTGGATCTCACTATTTATATGTAAAACCACACTCGCCCGCTTTTACGCCACTAAGCATTGCTGTAAACATCTTCCCAACTTCTGAACTATAAGGTATATTAAACAAACATTTCCCTCCTTTTAACAAGAAGATCCAGGCATAGTAGGATAAGTCAGGCAACCTTAGGCCCCCTTTCTCATATTGCTGTCTTAACTTTTTCCATGATATTCTTACACCCTTAGAGGCCCAAATAAAACTATTGATTTTTGACTGGATCTTTCTAGGCCAATCTTCCTTAAAGGCCATTGGGATATGTTGAAACAGAAAGGTAATCTTTGGAAGGATTGACATCTGAAAAAGATTAACCCTTCCATAAATAGACAGAGGCAAATGAGACCAACCAAGTAAAAGTTTCCCCACTTCCTTATTGATCTTCTGGATATTGGTTTCAGGTATTTTCTCTCTTTTGTTTAACAATCATAATACCTAGGTATATAATTTCCTCTTTAACACAGCTCAATTGTGTAACAATATTCCATGCCACTATGTCTGTTTTTATTTCATTTATCTCATAACCAGAACCAAAGATCCGCCCAAAACAAGGTGCCAGATTATATACTACTGGTAATGCAAGAACAAGATCTGATGTGTTTATCAACAGATTGTCTGTATATAATCCCACTTTTTTTTACTAGCCTCGAGTTTTAAAGGGTATTATACTTTCATGTTTTCTCCGCTAAGGGTTCAATATGAAGGTTAAAAAGTAAGGGGTATAGCGGACACCCCTGCCTTGACCCCATGTAAATATTGAAAGCTTTAGCTATATTCCCATTTACTAGTATTCTGGCTATGGGGTCTTTATATAGCCGGTTTATTGCCCTACAAATGTTCTCCCCTAAGTTAGACAGACTTAGAATTTCCTGCAGGTAAATCCAGTTTACGCGATCAAAAGCTTTGGTCACTTATATAGCTCCAATTAGACTAATGGTCTATGCTTTACATTCTCGCAAGTTCACATTGAATACGATCTAAATAACAAAAAAAAGAAGGCATGTCCCTGCACCACCAACAGAGTCAGTAGGAAAAACTCAAACTCTTATTTGCAAAAATAGGCCTGTGTTTCTTGTGCCGACGGCCACTTTGCCGCCATCACTGTGACACTTAATTTAACAGCGCTGAAGGTGTTGGTGGCAAAATTCCTGTGGACACAGTGGGGAGGGTAGCAGGTTCACTGGAGCCCCCACTCCCCGTAAAAAAATTAATTTTTTTAAAAACAAGGCAAACACCGGCGTCCAGCGTGTATCGTGTCTTGCTAAAATCATTATAAGCGATGCTCTGATCAAATTTACAAACTGGTGAATTTAGGTAGATTTGTTAGGCAAGAGTAAGCTCAAATATTACCCGTGATTTGTAGTTTTGAAAGTCTGTAGAGCATTATTTAGAACAATTTGAGATACCTGGTATGATTTTGTGCAGCTGACACCCATGTCACGAATTTTTTCTGAGAACCTCTTCAAAATGAATGTATATTGTTGAACAACAAGGCCCCACAACTCCTTTTAGTCTGGCTATTTGCGATTTCCCTAGTGGCCAGATATGGCACTTACAATGCTTGGAGGCAGCTCTCTAGTACTGTGGAACTGGCACTTTTTTCTGGCACCCACTGGCGTAATTGCTTATTTACTCTCCCTATTAAATCTGTGTAGTAGGTCATAGCTCACATTCCCCATGACTGAATGTAGAACATGTAGGAGAGGGTTTTTGGAACACATTAAAGTAGTCTATCTGTATTGGGGTAAATGGTCAAAATATTGATTCCAAAATATAGACAAACCAAAATATCGAGTCCAAAATATAGAATGGACAAAATATCGAATGGACAGAATATAGACATTAAAAATTATTGTTTTGAAGGTAAGTAATGTAAGATCGATTTTAAAAATATACACAGTCAAAATATCGAAGTACATATTATAGTTTCTTAAAAATATCGAATTTTTAATAATATCGAATTTTTTAAAGTGTTTTTTATGTTAGTATATGTGTGAAAAGTGTATATATTATTGTAATTTATTTTAAGTAATTAAGTTTATGTTATTTAATTAATGTGTAATGTAATTCTGTAGCAAGTTATGGGTTTATAGGGGAATATGGTGGGAAGTAATTTAATTATAATTAATTAAATATGTTAATTAATTATTTGGTATTTATTTAGAATAAATTGTTAATTAATTTTATAATTGGTAATTAATTATTTCTTAATTGATAATTATTTTGTATTAATTGTTTAATTGATAATTATGTGAATTAAATTAATTTATTTTCTGTAGAGGGTTGTGGGCTTGTAGGTGAATAGGGTGGGAAGTAAATTAATTATAATTATTTAAATATGTTAATTATTTAATTGGTATTTATTTTGATTAAAATTCTAATTAATTTTAATTAGTAAGTAATTAATTCTTAAATGATTATTTTTTATTAATTGATTAAATGATAATTATGTGAATAATAATAATTTATTTTCTGTAGCGGGTTGTAGGTTTATAGGGGAATAGGGTGGGAAGGAATTTAATTATAATTAATTAAGCATGTTAATTAATTTATGGGCATATATTTTGAACCAATTGTTAATTACTTTTTAATTGATAATTAATTAATTCTTAATTGATAATACTTTTTATTAATTGATTAATTGATAATTATGTGAATTATATTTATTTATATTCACTAGAGTGGGAATAGTAAAATTTACCCCTGTGCTATCCAACGCTTTCCCTACTGTTGCACTCTCTGGAGTAGGAATAGTAATATTTACCCCTACGCTATCCAACGCTTTCCCTACTGTTGCACTCTCTGGAGTGGGAATAGTAATTTTTACCCCTACGCTATCCAACGCTTTCCCTACTGTTGCACTCTCTGGAGTGGGAATAGTAAATTTTACCCCTACGCTATCCAACGCTTTCCCTACTGTTGCACTCTCTGGAGTGGGAATAGTAATTTTTACCCCTACGCTATCCAACGCTTTCTCTACTGTTGCACTCTCTGGAGTGGGAATAGTATTTTTTACCTCTACGCTATCCAACGCTTTCCCTACTGTTGCACTCTCTGGAGTGGGAATAGTAAATTTTACCCCTACGCTATCCAACGCTTTTCCTACTGTTGCACTCTCTGGAGTGGGAATAGTAATTTTTACCCCTACGCTATCCAACGCTTTCCCTACAGTTGCACTCTCTGGAGTGGGAATAATAATTTTTACCCCTACGCTATCCAACGCTTTCCCTGCTGTTGCACTCTCTGGAGTGGGAATAGTAAAATTTACCCCTACGCTATCCAACGCTTTCCCTACTGTTGCACTCTCTGTTGTGGGAATAGTAATTTTTACCTCTACGCTATCCAATGCTTTCCCAACTGTTGCACTCTCTGGAGTGGGAATAGTACATTTTACCCCTACGCTATCCAACGCTTTCCCTACTGTTGTACTCTCTGGAGTGGGAATAGTAATTTTTACCCCTACGCTATCCAATGCTTTCCCTACTGTTGCACTCCCTGGAGTGGGAATAATAATTGTTACCCCTACGCTATCCAACGTTTTCCCTACTGCTACACTCTCTGGAGTGGGAATAGTAATTTCTACCCCTACCCTATCCAATGCTTTCCCTACTGTTGCATTCTCTGGAGTGGGAATAGTAATTTCTACCCTACGCTATCCAACACTTTCCCTACTGTTGCACTCTCTGGAGTGGGAATAGTAATTTTTACCCCTACGCTATCCAACGTTTTCCCTACTGTTGCACTCTCTGGAGTGGGAATAGTAATTTTTACCCCTACGCTATCCAACGCTTTCCCTACTGTTGCACTCTCTGGAGTGGGAATAGTAATTTTTACCCCTATGCTTTCCAACGCTTTCCCTACTGTTGCACTATCTGGAGTGGGAATAGTAATTTTTACCCCTACGCCATCCAACGCTTTCCCTACTGTTGCACTCTTTGGAGTGGGAATAGTAATTTTTACCCTTACGCTATCCAACGCTTTGACTACTGTTGCACTTCCAGGAGTGGGAATAGTAATTTTTACACCTTCGCTATCCTACAGTAATAATATTGTGTATTTTTTAATTAATATTATGTTAATATATGTATATTTTTAACAGATATGATTGTATTTTTTCATTAGTTATTCAATAATTTTAAGGTAATTTAAGTATCTTTGTGTATATTTTAGCTATTTATTTTTAATATTTTTTTAATTTTACATTAATTTTAAGAAATTCAGTATTTTTATAATGTATATATATAAACGATATTTTGAGGTCGATATTTTGGTACTTACCTGTTTGTAGATACGAATTCGATATTTTGTCTGTCGATATTTTGGAATCTATATTTTGGGCAGTCTATATTTTGTCCCTCGATATTTAGTCAGTGATCCCTGTATTGGAATCCCCTGTCAATGTAAATCTGTGATTTATAGGGTCCTCCCTTGGGTTTATTAAGTGCTTAATTTGATCCCATCTATAGAGATTGGCTCTTAGTTTTCCGCATCAGGCCTCTACAGAGAGCAAGAGAGGGAAGCCGAAAGATGGAGGAAGAGAAAACGGAAAAACCATCACAAAGGGAGAAAGCAGGAACCACGATTGAAGAGGCATGAGGTGGGTTCAAGAATTTTCAGCCCTGGTGTTCACTGTGCATCATTTGAGTTGCACCAACCCCAGGCTTCAAAGCAGAGCTTTGGTCATTGCCACTTATTCTTTTACAAAGCACTGGTTCATGTGGTCAGGGTCAGCTGCCTTCACACCCCCAGCATGATTTCTTCCCTTGAGCTGCTGCACTCAGTTCAGTCCCTTTCTCCAGCATGTTTGTAAAGCCAGGTGCACTGCCTGGCTTCCACCAGTCATCATGGAAGAAAGAGTCACTGGTGATGGTCACTGGGCGGAGCAATAACCCTTTGGCAGGCCAGGCTGTGACCTGCACTGAGCACCACCTACACAAATAAATAACCACAGACAACAATGGTGTATGCATACCAGCGTTTCAGGATAAACAGACCAGACAAATACATTTCAAGTCAAATGATTCTATGGAAATGTTTTTAAAGTGCAAATTATAAAGTGATTGCATTAATCTAGCTCTCCCAGACCTGATCTGGGAAATCTGGATTTAGTGTGGTTCGATGTCAGGTTCATCTCCTTTCCACATCTGACTGGTACAGTAATTCAAAAGTATCATAAACCTGGTGAATAATTTGGGATAATTCTCAATTAGATACATGGGTCTGGAGCCCCAGATGTGACCTGCCATCAGCTCAGGAACCAAAGAAGCAGCGAGATCAGACACAAGCTCTTCTCATGTCCCTGTGGCATGACTGACGTCAGCAATGTCACCGGCTGGTGATATTATGCTAATTCTCTCCATTGGGACAGGATGAAAGACCTTTTGAAGGTTAAGCAGGCGGAATAATGAAGCTGTCTATCTCTGAATGGCCCGAGATGAAGAGTATATATGAGAACTGGCGAGCGAATTCTAGCAAAGAAGCATTCTGTTAAAATCAGGTTTAATGAATATTCAAAATATGTAATGTGACAGAAAGAAGGCTTTAAAATGATGCAGCCTTGCAAAAACGTGGATGACATGGGCGTTTTTTTCACATTCATTCAAAATTCTTTCTGTGAGCTGGTAATGCTTAAGAAGGCCCATAGTCAAATGGTTGTGAACTCTAGGGACCTTTTATAACAAGCATTTGCAATGTAGGTCTCGCCTGTGCGAGGTACTGGTCCTGTCAATGTTTTAGCCATGTTGTACAGCAGCGTGTCTGCGGAGCAGCATGACTGATTCATGTTTTTAAACGCTATGACGCCACCAGTGCTGTGTGAATATTAGTGCTTTTTTTTTATTGCTAACGGTAGTGTGGGCAGCGATGGGAGGCAACAATGTCTGCGTCATAGGGCCTATTTTTCGGTATGGCGAGGGGGAAAGGAACAATGGAGGGTGGAAGGGGGCAAGCAACAATGTAGAAGGGGGGAATGCAATAACAGAGAGAGGGAGGGGGGGTTGATGGGGTTGGAGGCAACAACAGAGAGATTGGGAGTTGCAGGCACCATTGGAGGTAGTGAGGCAGCAGAGCAGTAGAAGGATACAATTAATGTGTTATTTTTTTTAAACAGATTTTATTAATAATTTCTTATACATATCCATATTTTACAATTTGTATGGTGGAGCCTTCCAATCAGCACAATTTCACGATATAGTCTCTAGGCATGAATTGTATACATTCGAATTGTCATGAGAAACGTGAGCTACTTAGTTTTTTGCTAGTACATTACTTGCTCAAAAACTAGTGCTAGCTAAGGTCTGTTAAGCTTTTGACATAATATTTATTCAGGTAGTTTCTTCTTCGGTCAACAATTCTTCTTAGATACATAAACGCATTTAACTACCTAACTCCCGTTTATCCCCCCACCCTCCATCTAGGCGTGTCTGAATGCAACAAGGTTCAGTTACTGTCACCCTATTTAGTTTTGCTACTAAGGGCCGGATGTAGGTAAATATCATTTACCGATTCTAAAATACCAAATTTTACTGATTTGGGGCCCGTGTAGGTCGCCATTTACCGGCCGGTAAATGGGTTTTCTTGATGTAGGGGGCCGATTTTACCGATTCGGTAAATTTACCGAATCGGTAAAATACTGAATCGGTATTTTTACCGATTCGGTAACTTCTATATGTAGGTGGGACTCTTCTGAGTCCCAAAGGCCTGTCAGATTTGGTATTTTACCACCCAATCCAATTGGGTGGTAAAATACCGAATCCAGGTGTGCATGCACATGTGTACATGCACACCTATGCCATGTGACAGACAGACATGCCCTTAGGGCATGTCTGTGTGCCACATGGCACACATGCCTGTATTTGGGGTGCTAGAGGGTGTCAAAGTGACGCCCCCTGCAACCTTTTACCGCCATTTACCGGCCGGTAAATGGGTTTTCTTGATGTAGGGGGCCTATTTTACCGATTCGGTAAATTTACCGAATCGGTAAAATACTGAATCTGTATTTTTACCGATTCGGTAACTTCTATATGTAGGTGGGACTCTTCTGAGTCCCAAAGGCCTGTCAGATTTGGTATTTTACCACCCAATCCAATTGGGTGGTAAAATACCGAATCCAGGTGTGCATGCACATGTGCACATGCACACCTATGCCATGTGACAGACAGACATGCCCTTAGGGCATGTCTGTGTGCCACATGGCACACATGCCTGTATTTGGGGTGCTAGAGGGTGTCAAAGTGACGCCCCCTGCACCCTTGCTGCAATCGGTATTTACCGAATCGGTAAATACCGATTCGGTAATGCCCATTGATTCCTATGGGCTGCAAAGCCCATAGAAATCAATGGGCATTACCGATTCGATATTTACAGAATCAGTAAATACCGAATCTCAACGATTTGGTATTTACCGAATCTGAAATACCTACATCCCCCCCCTCCATTTTACCACTTCTTAAATACCGAATCGATATGATTCGGTATTTAAGAAGTGGTAAAATGAATTTACCTACATCTAGCCCTAGGTATTTTAGAATCGGTAAATGATATGTAGCTAATGGTAAATTTAACCGAATCGGTAAAATTTGGTAAATACCGATTTGGTATTTACCGAATCGGTATTCCCCATTCATTCCTATGGGCCTGGAGGTAAAGGCCAAAATTTGGTAATTTCGGCCGTTACCGACCGGTATTAGGCTTTCTACATCCGGCCCTAAGTGTTTAATTATGTTATGTGCTTCCCGCCAGGCAATTTGAGTTGATGTAATGTTGATCACCCTTGACCTCCCTTCTCTATGGGCTCGTCCCATACTCCTGCGTCTTCTGCGTTCGTTGGCTGTTTTTATAGTGCCACCAACTCTTCCGCTGCCCTTGCTGTTACCAGAGAGCTCCTGTCTTACCTGGCTTCTCTCAGTCTCACTTCTCCCTCATATGTGGCTCATTTTGTGAATTCCCTTTTCCATCTCTCCATCGAGGGTCTCGCGTCTCTTTCCCAGGTGCCCCTCAGTCTGGAAAGTGCAGGCAGTTATTAATTTCTGAGCCGTCAATAGAGACAGGTCACCACTTTAAATGTCCCAGAGGCTGACACCAAATATTGGCATCCTCCTGATGTAGGAGGTTCTGACAGTCCCCAACACCCCCAGTGTTTTCGTATCGCATTCGTAAGGGCATTGTGTAGTAAGAAATGTACTCTGTGTATATTATATTGGTCCCTGAAGTCATGACATGGGAGTATGGTTCCATCTTCATATAACATGCCTATGGTGGTCACCCCTGCTTCTGCCTAGATCTGCACCCTCACTAGCTCCCTCTGTGGTGAAGTCCCATGCAAATGGCCATTGGAATCTCTGGGGCATAGGTTTTTTTTAATCGTAGCTCTCCGGTGGGTGCGTACTACCTGGATTTCATTTTTTCCATCTCCTCTGCGGGGAGGAAGGCAGAGCATTAAATTGGACAGTACTGTCAAACTGGGGACTGCAGGTTTCGGTTGGTCTACACCTCTCACTTTCCCAGCCACCCGTTTCGTGAACCACTGCAGTTGCGCTGCAAGGTAGTTTTATTCGAAAAGTGCAAGGCCTTCTGTGCTCTTTGGTCTTGTTAATGTATCCCACGCTACCCTACGCCTACCTGTAACCCATAAAGGCAATCACTAGAAACCTAAGCTAGGCAAACATTCCTGCTGGGATCCAGACTGGCAGGGCTCCAAACAGATATAACAATCAAGGAGTGTCACCAAAGACCTAAGATAGCCAAACATTCCTTCTTGGATCCAGACTTGCAGGGCTCCAAACAGATATAACAATCGCAGGAGTGTCACCATTTTCAGCAGGGATATCTTCCCCATAACCGATAAGGATAGCATTCCCCAAAAGGCAGATGAAGCTTTTGCTACCCTGATTGCCTTTGCTAAATTTCCCTCTAGTAAGTCGGCCCACACATGGTAAATAGTAATACCCAGGCATGGGAGACGTCTGCCCTCCCAATTCACTTCCACTTCCATTTGTGGCCTTTCACGCCCTGCTTTTGTAGGAAAAAGGCTTAATTTCTGCCAATTGACTCTGAGATCCAACACTCTAGCTAATGATGCAAGAAGTTCTCTCTCTCCCTCTAGTGCTGTACCTGCATCTCGGAGAAACACCAATAAGTCATCCACGTAAAACGGAGTGTGCTCTGTTCGGTTCACCGCCTCCAACCCTCTGTAATGGAGCCCAGTTGTACAATTAATGTGTCCATGTTCCAAGGGAGCGAGAAGCAAACTAAGAGGAAGGAAGCCTACAGCAGCTGAGATTGACAAACTGAAGAAAATCTGAGTGAAAAGGAATCCAATGAATGGTAAGCAATTGATGGTCTCTCTAAAGTCACTGATAACAAACAAAAGGTCTCTAAGAGACAGTGCATGTGCTGTTTATGTGGGACCTAAAAAGTGAGGCAGCTGCAAAAACAATCAGTTCTGGCCTTCCCATAAAGGTGAACTGGACGGTTTCGTAGGGCGTCCAGAAAGTGGAAACCAACTTTGAGGAGAATATCCAATTAAAGGACAAAAATACATATCTCCAATTGCACAATTTACTTAAGACACCAGTTGCTGGTAGATGTTCTAGCGAAACCACTGCAAACCCTCGAGGATGTCGTTTGTCGTGCAGAGTTTCACTTTCATAGTGAGTAAACATTAGCAAAGCCAATAGGTTAGACAATAGGATCCATGCACTGAAAAAGCAATAGAAAACTGCCTGCTGCAGTGCACTGCCTGCTGCAAAGTGAGAAGGTCTCAGCTTATGAAGGCAAGTGCCATATTCTGGCTTTGCTAATGCTAATTTACATTTGCACTCAAAATGACTGCCGGTGAGTAACAATGCATCGGTGCGCAAGCAGAGGAATGTATATGCAGGTGTTTGGAAAAAGAATATTGCGATAAAATATATTGTTACATGACTATTGTGATATCAAAAATATTACGGACATAAATATCAAAGGTAAGTGTATTCTTTTTGTGTATGTTTTGAAATTTCTATATTAATTTAATTTTAAAATAGTTTGATGTTATGCACATTTATTTAAAAAAGTAATTGTAATGTTTATTATATTTCATTTTAAAATGTGTTATTGGAATATTTGTTAATAAACATATATGTTTATTAAATTTTTTAGTAGCAGGTTGTTGGGTTTAAAGGTGCTAGATTTGCTATACCCACTCCCATCTGAAACATTTTGGGGAATGGATTGGACATTAAAGGGGTTACATTCTTTTCCTACTTCCTCTCCAAACTAATCCATTTAGTTGAAGGTGTTGTACATTAAAGGCCTCATTATGATGTTGGTCGTAAAGGCTCCGAATGGCATTGGGATTTTTCTAACCCATGTCGGAACCCATGTTTTCGACTGAGTCAGAAACATTTCTGACCGACCGATTACGATTGAAGGAAACCATTTGGTCATTCTGACTCGGTTCCGATCAGCATTCGGAAACCCCGAGTCGGTCAGAGCCGATTGTACAGCATTTCCGACTGACCGATTACAATGTCGAATTTTGACAGCCTTTCTGACTCTGTCTGTCTGACTTGAAAAGGCTGTCAGCTAGCAGGCCCTGTCCCTCCTGAGGCCTCCAGTTTGGGGGTTGTGGGGTTATCCAAGGGATCCCCCTGTAGAACCATGCACAGTGTGACAGGCACCATGGGGTGCCTGTCACAAGATGCAAAGTTTTACACAACCACCCTTTTTTTCAATGGGAGCCTGTGTTGTGGGTCGGAACACAAGCTTACATTGAAGTCAATGGGAGACTGTCCAAACCGTGCTTGGAAGCATCATAATCGGTCGGTCTGAACCTCCGACTGTGAGTCAGTCCGAACCGAATCCGACAAGGAGTCGGAAGGTTTAGTTTGATGACCAACTTTCATTCAAGCAGCAAGCGGTAGGCGTAGCTAGCTCATGTTTTCAGATCATCAAATTATTGAGGACGTTTTTTGATCTTCTTCCTCTGGCAGCCAGGAAGACGGTAGCAGTAGCACTGATAACATCTAGATTGGACTACTGCAATAGTCTTTATAAAGCAGTGCTGCACAGGCTGCAGATGGTCCAGCATGCTGCTGCTTGCCTGGTACTTCGCTGGCCGAGAAGGTCATCCGCCTCGGCGGCGCTTAAGATCTTACACTGGCTGCCCATCCACAAGCGTGTCCTATTTAACGTCCTTGTTATCACCTTTAGAGCCTTTCAGTCACAAGGTCCGAGATATCTGTTGAATGGCTTTAAACGCTATGTGCCAGTACACTGCTTGAGGTCTGTCAATCAAAATCTTTTGGTGATTCCCAGATTCAGATTGGCCACCAAAGGGGGGAAATCTCTTTTTGTACTAGGCTCAAGAGCTTGGAATAAATTGCCAGCTCAGCTTCGGCGTATAGTCAAGGAGAGCGAATTTAGGAAGTCTCTGAAGACATGGATCTTCTGACTCTCCGACGCGGCTTGCAGAGCATTAGTGTAAAGCTTGTAATGCGTAAAATTGCCTTCTGTCCACCAACCTATTCCAGCGGGGTTGGGTGTTGAGTGCCAACATACTCCTTGGAGCGATAGTAGCGCTATATAAATGTGTGCTAACATTACATTACATTTCCGATCGACATTGTAATCAGGCCCTAAAAGACCAAGATTTTCTATTCTCATTACGATTTGTGCCATTTTGGGGGACATGTTGGCCACTAAAGGGGTTACATTTACTATTCCCCATCCAAGCAAATCTATTGTGGGCAAGGTGTTGAGCACTAAAAAAGGCCAATTTTCTATTCCCACTCCAATCTAAATAGAAGGTGTTGGACACTAAACGGGTAACACTTATTATTTCCAGTCCCATCAAAACCATTTTGGGAAAGGTATTGGACACCTAGTAAAATTTACCATTCCCACTCCACTCAAATACCATTTTAGGGAAGGTGTTCTACAATAAAGGGTTATGATTTACTATTACTATAATACTAGAAACATTGTAACACATTCATAAAGAGCAATAACAATGTAATACATGTTATTCATAGATATTAACAATTTACATACATTTTCAAAAATATTAACATAAAACAATATAAAATAAAACATATCAGAAGTATTACCATTTAAAACGAATTTTTTTTATAACATTTAAAAACTCATTTAGAATTGCAATAAAAAATAAAATATATATAAGAATCCAAGTGAATTATTTATAAACTACATTTTATTTTTTTAATTTCCAAAAACAAATTTACTAACAATATACATTTTATAGAAATTACAAACTATTAACCTAAACATTGAATTTGAATTTGTTTTTATATATATATATATATATATATATATATATATATATATATATATATATATATATATGTTTAAATAAGTATGTGTTATATATATATATATATATATATATATATATATATATATATATATATATATATATATATATATATATATATATTCACTGAAAAAACCATAGGTTTGACACATGTTATAGTTAGCTGGAAATTTTACTGACATAAAACCAATGAAATTCCACGTTATAGTTAGTTGGACTCACTATAACTTGCCCGTGCAATGCACTGCTGATGACGTCACATATTACATCACTCATGACATGGTCAGTGACATCACTCATGACATCACTGATGACACCATCCAGTGAATATGTGTCTTTCTGAAAAATAAATATTAGTGAGTAATGTTTAAATATTTAAATATATATATTAGTGTTTCACTTTGTGTATAAGTGGCTACATGTGTTGGTAAGTAGCTACATGCGTATGTATATGGGTTATTAGATGTTTCTCTTAGTATCAGTATGAGTGTCTATGTGGTTTGGTGGGGGTATTACTTAGCACATAGATGCATGAGTGACTGACTCTCTGTTTGTATGTGTTTTGAAGACAGCATATGTGCAGGACTGTAGGGTGGATGAGTGTGTATATGTGTTTGTTAGTGAGTGAATGACTGTCTCACTAGTGTCTTTATCAGTAACGACATATCTTTTAATCTAGTATATGTGAATATTGATGTATATAAGTGAGTATATGTGAGAGTAAGAGATTGTAAGAGTTCCTGTTTAAATAAGTATGTGTTTCTATAAGTGATTGTTTAAGAGAATAAATATGAGTAATTTTCAATAGAAGTAAGGTGGAAGTGTGTGTATAACTCTATATTCAAATAAATGGATGTTCAATAGTTTATTTGCACGTGTGAGTATGTGTGTGAGTAACTTTTGGATGACTGTCGGTGTGTAACAGGATGTATAGGTGTATCACTTCATATGATGAGTGAGTATATGTATGAGTGGATGTGTATATAGATGGTGGAATTACTGAATTACTTGTTGTAACTGATATGGGTATGTGCATTATTTTTTAAATTTCAGTTTCTATTTTTGAATATGTGTTTCAAGGGTTACATTACAGTGAAAGGAGGTCTGTCACTATGTCACAAGGATGGTGTCATCAGTGATGTCACTGACCATGTCATGAGTGATGTAATATGTGATGTCATCAGCAGTGCATTGCACGCGCAAGTTATAGTGAGTCCAACTAACTATAACGTGGAATTTCATTGGTTTTATGTCAGTAAAATTTCCAGCTAACTATAACATGTGTCAAACCTATGGTTTTTTCAGTGAATTTCATAGGTTTTTTTAATGCTATTTCCTAACTATAACGTGTGTAAAACCTATGTTTTTTTCTGTGAATTTCATTGGTTTTTAAAATGCTAATTCAGAAAAATGTCGTGTATGCAACCTATACTTTTGGCAATAAAGTTCTGGCAATATTTTTTTCGAAAACAAGCCGTTTTCTTCACTGTTCAAGTTGCATAGAGACTCCTTGTAAAGCAATACAGAATTCGAAAGTCTGTACCTTGCCTTTTTTTAAACACATTAAAATTTGTCTGTAAATAAAAATAGCCTTACTAAACTTTTGTGCGCGACCCGGTGTGCGCACTCTCGGCAACAGTTGTCAATAAGATGGATATCGCATTTCCAGGCTTTCGTGCGCGACCGAGTGCGCGCACAGGCCTATATATTTCGTGAAAACCTTGCGATTTGAACTTATTGAATTTCTTCATACACCCCTCAAAGAACTTATAGTACGTCAAAGAGACTGTACCTAAACTTCTTTTTTATTCTTATGAAACTTTTCAGTAAATGGAGCCGAATGTCTATTTAAACTTTCGTGCGTTACCGGATGTACACACCTTGGTATTTTTTTTAGAAATATAAAACGTTTCATACTTTAACAATTGTGTGCTTAAATCCAGCTCAGAAGATATACAAAATCAGGATGGTAGTTGGTTCAACCCGGACCGTTTATTAGAGGTAGATCGTCTGACTCCACCGGAAGACACCCCTAATAAAAAAGACATATATATAAAATGCGGACTAGCCGCTGTATCGTGCTAGCAAACTATAACATATAAATCGTTAGAAAAAACAAAAGGAATCGAGCAAAATCAGTAGGCCACTGATGAGATCTTTTTTTGACCTCGCTAAAATAGAAAAATTAGGAACAACCCCTCATGAGAAATATGAAACTAGTGAGAGAAACCGAGCTCGACGCCATGATGGCTGCAAGACAGCTCGGCTCCGCCGCCCACCCCACCCAAAATAACGACAAATATTATAAAGATACACAACACACCAGCAAAGTAACAGGGTAAAACGTTTTATTAAATAACTATTTACATGGCAGCCTACTGCAACATGAAAACAACACTTTCAATTGGTTCTTAATAGTTTCAATTCTGGAATTTACACGCAGCACTCCACCCACTTCCCTCACTATCTTTTCTACTCTCAAGAGACAACAACGTCCTACATCTTTCGGAAGACTTTGGTGAAATGGCTACCGTAACTCATTCATCTTCCGAATCTGACCAAAATGATCGACTACCTTTAATAAGAAAAAATAAATCTTTCATCTGGCAATTTTTCACTTATCCTGAAGATCAAAAGAAAGTGAATGCACCAAAAGTAACCTGCACGATATGTGACTTGGTTCTCTCAAGAAGAAATCCAGCAAAAAAATATTTCTTTTCCATACATACCATGGTGCGGCATGTCAAACAAGTGCACCCTCTGCAATTTGCAGAGGCAACGACAAGAGCCCTGGCCACGCTATTACCATTAGAGGTGGCCAGCACATCTTCTGATCGACGACCTGTATCTCCATGGAGTGCAGAGATGGACTTCAGATATTTAACTATATATGGTCTATAACCTATGGTTTTTTCAGTGATTTTCTTTGTTTTTTTAATAGCAAATATCAAAAGCTTTTTTGTGGAAAATGACTAAAATTAGGTATACGTAAGCGGCGTTCATTTATGTTCACCACAGCCATTGTTAAAAGTAAAGTGAAAGTCGCGAAACAGTGGCCACGCCATCTAGTCCCTTTTAGGCCCCATCATGCACGTAAGTAACAGCCATTTTATGTGTCATGGCCTCTCTTCCCACTGCCAATAGCCTATGATTGTTCGAAATTGGTTCTCTTTGGGTCATTCTCTGTTCACAAATAAGCATAAAGTCGCAATACTCTATTTAGTTTTTGCAGATAGTGAAGGATAGGTAGTGCACACTTTTGTCCCCTTTGTAACCCGTCATGCCTATCTCTGCCCCGTTTGTTGGTAGTTGGTTCAACCCGGACCGTTTATTAGAGGTAGATCGTCCGACTCCACCTGAGGACCCCCCTAATAAAAAGGACATATATATAAAATGCGGACTATCCGCTGTATTGTGCTAGCAAACTATAACATATAAATCGTTAGAAAAAACATGAAACTAGAGAGAGGAACCGAGCTCGACGCCATGATGGCTGCAAGACAGCTCGGCTCCGCCACCCACCCCGCCCAAAATAACGACAAACACTATGCAAATATTATAAATATATACAACACACCAGCAAAGTAACAGGATAAAACGTTTTATTAAATAACTATTTACATGGAACCTACTGCAACATGAAAACAACACTTCTAATTGCTTCTTAGTAGTTTCAATTCTGAAATTGAACACCCAGTACATCCAGAGTTCATGTCCGACAAGTTGTGTGGTGGGATGCCTTGCTAATGCCGCCACCCCCACCACCTTCTGTAGGAAGGACTCTGGATATCCTTGGTCCCTGAGAGGCTTCGATGTCCCTGCCTTGCACAAATGTCATAAGTTCTGGATGTTGAGAGCCATACTTCAGGGTCCGACAAGTTGTGTGGGGGGATGCCTTGCTAATGCCGCCACCCCCACCACCTTCTGTAGGAAGGACTCTTGATATACTTGGTCCCTGAGAGGCTTCGATGTCCCTGCCTTGCACAAATGTCATAAGTTCTGAATGTTGAGTGCCATACTTCAGGGTCCAAGAAACGCGGACTCGGAGGGGGCGCTTGGCTCCTGCCCCCTCCCCAAGTCTTGTTCCCCTGGTATGGCCTAAGATCGCCCCTGACATAGGCGGCCGGCTCCCGGGGTCAGGCGGAACTTCTTGCCTTTTGATGCCTCTTCCATTCTGGACCTTGTCCCACAATCCGTTTGACCTGAAGACACGTCCTGCGGTGCCCTGGTCCAACCATCACATTTACACCGTCTCACCCGCCATCCGGCTGAATTGCACCCACTCTTCCGATACAGCGACAGGCGGCTGCCACGGAGCTCAGGAAATGGCAGTCGGCTCCACAGATTTGGGCCTGGCCTGCAAGGATGGCTCTGGGCAACCCTGGAACTCGGACGCTTGACTGCTAGGGCATGAGCCCCATTCCCAAAAGCGTCCCGTCAGCCTTGAAGATTCTACAAGAGTCACCGAGGCCCCGACTCCTGCAGACTTCCGGTGGGGAACGACTGCCATGATTGCTTGCGGAATGGCCACGACGTAGCCACGGCGTGCTCTCATGCTGACGCCAGCTTCAGTCTGAAACATCCAGAAACACTGTAGACTACCAATTCGATCAGTTCCGGTGGAGCCCCAACGACGTATCGCGTTCTTGCGGAATCCGTCATATGACGCGCCGCGTTAGCGCACCCGGAAGTGCTCCGGTGAGCGAGGCGCGAAGCGCAGCTTCCCGGAAGCAATGCGGAGCGCGTAACGTAAGCAATTACATTTCAGTTGGTTCTCCCTCACAATATTTTCAATGTCACATAAAAGTCACCCATCACCCACTGCCATCTCTGGCTGTTTCCATGGTAACACCTCATTCTGCACCTGGCTGAAGGCACAGGTCAAAAGTTCATATCTCAACGTTCTACAGCAAAGTAACAACACTGTTTTCCCTCCAGAAACACCTGCCAATCCACAGCTCTGTTACATGTCTTTTTTTTTCACACCCAATAGTAGTTTTCGTTTAACATAAACATTACCATGCAACGTACTGTTCAATCTCCACTTCTTACAATCAACCAATCATTTTTATTTTTTAAACCACACCCAGCCTCTTCCTTTTTCTTTATTTAGAATTTCAACTTCTAACTACCATTCCACTTCCAGAACCGATCGGAGGACGACTACAAATCCCTTGAAAATGAAGGTCTGGCTAATAGGACACAGTTATATTCACTGGAGTGAAAAATATGCAGTAAGCAGACGAATTTGCAACCTCAGCTTACCAAATGTACACATAACATGGATTTCCAAAAGAGGATTGAAATGTCACCAATTGATTCCATTGGTGAAAACTTTTATGCATCTCCCAGAACCAGACCTTATAATTGTGCACTGTGGTGGGAACGATCTAGGCACAATCACTGGAGTAGGTCTGAAAATGCTTCTAAAAGACACCTTTCGACAATTGATGACACTTTTTCCTCGATCTGTCTTGGTATATTCCAATATATGCCAAAGACAGAAATGGAATTGGTCCAATCACCATTGTGCACAATTTGAGAAAGCAAGGAGACATGTAAATAAATCTGTTTCTGCGTTCCTCAGAGATTATAGCATGGGTTCTATTTACCACAACAACTTGCGATACCACATGCAAGACGTCTATAGGAGAGACGGTGTTCATTTCACGAATGAGGGAAACAGAATCTTCCTCTGCAACATCAGGCTCTGCATCGGTACTTACTTATAAATGCAGAAAACACTCAATTAACACAATGGCTCTTTTCAGAGCCACCTTATATCTAAGCACTCAAACTTCTGATTTATCTCCATTTTCACACTCTTGTAAAAAGGTGTGCGCGACCGAGTGCGCGCACCACGCAACTTTAAAAAAATATATATATATATATTTTAGCCTTTAAGGGCCTTACTGCACACCCTGAGAAAACCTACGCAGCAAAACAATCTCTACCTTCTCCCCTTTCCATATTCCAACGCTTTGAAATCAACAATATATTTACTCGCAATGACAAAATGGCGGTCAACACTTCCTGATTTCCTTCGAATCGAACGTTAACAGACGTCACGCAACAAAATTCCGCTCGCGCGCGCAGCCGTTTGGGTGCGCGCACATGTGCGCGCGTATAGATATATAATTGACTTTAACTTTAATTTCCTCAGCAACTACTGAACGGATTTACTCCATTCCAAAAAAAGCGTAATCTGCGAGCCGGACTGTACAGTTTTGCCAAATTTCTTATAAATCCATTCACCCGTTCGACCTGTAGCCGAATCTAAAGGTCCTATGGAAAATAACATGGAGAAAACACGTTTTGGGACCCCCTTTTATCTCAGCCCCCACTTGACCAATCCCCCCCAAACTTTTAGGGAAGGAGTGCAGCGGACCGAGCCATCTTCTTTGAGAAATTCGCTAAGATTCTTCAACCAGGGCCAAAGTTATTCCAAATAGAATGTTGAGGATTTCCTATGGAAACTAGGTCCTAACTATAACTACCTACTGGCGACCGCCAGTAGGTAATATATATATATATATATATATATATTCACTGAAAAAACCATAGGTTATAGACCATATATAGTTAGGGATTATCATTTACAAAACCTTATTTTACTCGCATAAAACCATTGAAATTTCATATATAGTTAGTTGCGCTAACTATATATCGCGCACCCGCAATCCACTGCTGATGATGTCACATATTACATCATTCATGACATGGTCAGTGACACCACTGATGACATCACTGATGACATCTCAAATGACATCACTGATGACATCTCAAATGACATCACTGATGACATCTCAAATGACATCACTGATGACATCTCATTTGATATTACTGATCACATCACTGATGATATCATTCATGTGATAATACGATGAACCTCTTCAGACTCTAATATAACCTTAGATACAATCAGTGTAAACAGACACTCACAGACTGTCACTCATCCATGGAGTTACTCACACACCTAGTCAGTCATGCAAAGAATCAATCACACCTCCATTTCCTCAACTATACAGTTATACACACCTTACTTATTCAAACATATACTAACACACATTTACTCTCTTATACAATCCCTGATACAAGTTCACAATGATCCATACAGCCACTCACACATTCACTGGCTCTCATGCACAGTTATTTATATATGTCAACTCTCACATGTACTGTGTTTTACATATGTACTTACTTTGACATGTAGCACTAAGATATCCATTCACTCACCAATAGACTCATGCACACAGTCAACCGCCCATACAGCTGTTTCCACATGCACTTTTGAACCCATACATCTAGTGAATCCACTGCTCACACATCTATGCACAGAGTCATACACCTCCCAGCCACCCACACACACACTCAGTGTCCCATACAAATACTTGGGCAACCAATCAATAACCCATATAGTTACTCATATAGCTACTGATCAACACATGCAGCAGTTTACAGAACAACAGACATAATGATGCACAAATTAAGACAGTTTAGTCACTAACCCATGCACTCAGTGAGACACATTTAATCACTCACTCATACAGTCAGTCATGCACCTACTAAATCCTTCATCCAGACACTTATACATCCACTCATTCTTCAATATGTAAGACATATTTTAACTTTACAGAAACATACAGTCACTGGATAATGTCATCAGTGATGTCATCAGTGATGTCATTTGAGATGTCATCAGTGATGTCATCAGTGATGTCACTGACCATGTCATGAATGATGTAATATGTGACATCATCAGCAGTGGATTGCGGGTGCGCGATATATAGTTAGCGCAACTAACTATATATGAAATTTCAATGGTTTTATGCGAGTAAAATAAGGTTTTGTAAATGCTAATCCCTAACTATATATGGTCTATAACCTATGGTTTTTTCAGTGAATTTTCAAGGTTTTGTAAATGCAAATTCCTAACTATATATGGTCTATAACCTATGGTTTTTTCTGTGAATTTAATTGGTTTTTTAAAAGCTAACATCTGTAGCTGTAAAATGTATTCTTCTTTAAATGCCAAAATATATTTTAGATATTTATTGAAAATTTTTTTTTAAATATTTTTTTTCTTCGCTTCCGGTAAGCGAACCGGGAAGCTTTCCGTTAGCTCATCTTGATGCCGGGACCTAGTCCGCGAACCGGTAAACGTTTCGTTAGCGCAACTGTGACGCGTCGCGGAAGCGCGACGTATCATTGTCGCGTAATGCGTCTTATGACGCGCCGCGTTAGCGCTCCCGGAAGTGCTCCGGACCGCGAACCGAAACGATCCGGGACGCGCCGCGCACCGCGTAACGTAAGCGGAACAGGTCATGTGACTTGTTTATCAAACTTTTCATTGGTTCATTTCACTTTTGGTTTCCAAATGATGTATGACTAGGTCATGTGACCTAAAAATAACACTTTTCATTGGTTCAGAACTTTTGCTTTTCCCAAATCATGAAAACCCCTCCTTCTTTCCTCACTCTGACTTTCATCTTGGTGAGAGAAAGACCATTTTCCAGTAGTTCAGCAATGGCTTCTATCCTTGCTTCAGCTGGTTGACCCCCACCACCACCTCAACCTCCTCATGAGAAGAGAGGACCACCATCTCAATTCATCTCCAACAGAGAGGAGGAAGAGGAGGACCTAGAAGAAGAGGACACAGATGAACCACAGTTTATACAGGAGTTGCCCCGTGTTTCCCGAAGGAAAACAAGTTTCATATGGCAGTTTTTTTCAATCCCTCGAGGGGAGAAGAAGGTCAATGCAAAGTATGCCACCTGCCTCATTTGCAAATACAGATTATCTAGAGGCACTGATAAAAAGTATAGTATGGGCAACTATACTATGCATCGCCATATGGCTAGGTGGCATCCATTAAACTACAGCCGGGCAGAGTTAAGGGACCTGCAAGATAATCCCCCGACAACTCCTGTGGCCAGGTCAACGTCAACTATCTCTTTGACAGGAAGAGAGGCACAGGAAACTGTGCCAAACATACAGCAAAACTTCAAACACATGAAGTTTACCTGCATATATTGTGGTGCTCTGCTCTCATGTGGGAACATGAGTGTGAAATTAATCAACATTGCGTACGAAAACCACAATTGCCCTAACCCACCCAAACAGTAATTTTTTTTTGCTCCTGTTGAGCCCTTTTCAATGCCTGTTTTTTGTTGTTTCCCCTCCATGAAAAACACAAAAAAACATAAAACTGTTCTAAAAATACAAAAAAAACAAAAAATGTTCAGAAAAAAAAAAAAAATAAATAAATAAAACAAAAACATTTTAAAAAAGTTCTTTTCAGAACTACCTTCCCTTTCAAATAAAATTGCTAGAATGTTTAGCACTCTGGCAAGCTCTATTTCTTTTGGTTCGCTTTCTGGTTCGCTGCCCGGTTCGCGAACTTGAAGCGAACCAAAAAAATATTTTTTTTAAAAAAAGAAGAGTTAGTATAAGGGAAGTAAACAGAGAGTAATGTTAAAAGAAAGACAGCTATAGGGAGTAAACCAGAGATACTGTTTAATAGATCTATATATTAATTCAGGATGACGATAAGGTGTGATCTCTCCTGAGGTTTGTTTAAGGTGAGACTTACTCAGGGTTACAGATCAATTTTACACTTGTTGAAGAATACAGAGCAGATAATGCATGTGAAGGCCTACCAATGAAGTAAGTCATGTCCTCTTATTACACCATTCATGACATGGTCAGTGATATCATCAGCAGTGCATTGCAGGTAAAAAGAGTAGAAAACATTTACCTTATAATTCTTGTTAACTTTTTAAAATATTTTTTCATACTTTCAATCTGTAAAAGAGAGACCAAACATTTCCAAAAATATTAAAACATGTATTTAAAAATTAGAAAAGAAAAGGGAAAAGGTTCAAGAAGAAACAGTTTTTCAACAACTTTGACATTTACAGAAGCCTCTGCTTCTCTACGTCCCCTACACAATCCTAAAGATATATATTTTAAACAAACAGTATCTTCATGCTGATGAACTGAGGCCTATTTTGGAACATGGTGCTTCTTTTGCACTGCTGATGTCTCACAATAGTGATGCAATAGCAGCGCAAAAAAGATGTAAAGCCATCATAAAATTGTGTCTAACATTTTAAATGATTGTTTCAGGATACAAATAAGATGTGTGCTTTCAAGAGCTTTCTTTGAGGTGAGGCCTATTCCTTTTTTTAAAAAAAAACAGTACCCAGAAGTACAGCACTGTAAGCATTAAAATTGACACTTACAGAAGACTCAGTTTCTCCATATCTACCTCACATTTCTAAATGTATATCATAAGTACAAAAAGCAGAACATTAATTATACATGTTAAATGGTTTATTTTTGCTGTTCTCAGAATGTATCAAGTTTCACTTAAATCAGTGACTTGAAGGTATTCATCATGTAACAGCGGGGAAAAAAACCACAATCAAAATGATTGTGTTTAAAAAACCCATACAACCTAAGAAATCTGAATTCAAAACTCCTTAAAATTAACTTACTTTCAATGACATCGAAGGATGTCCTATGAACAGCGTCCACTCTGTTGTGCTATAAATATTTTCAGCCCGCCACTTTCTGAAAGAAAACCTCCATCATTTTGAAAAATATGTTACATACAAGAAAAGACTTCTCACATTCTACCACATGTTTCCACTAGGCCAAATCATGTTGCAGCGATTCACAACTCTTGTAATTCTTCCAATCAAATCCCGTCATTTTCTATTTTCGCAACTTTCAAAAAGAAAACATTTAAGATTATTTTCACAATCCTGGACTACTAATATCTTACCCTTCTTTGTCACTCATGTTCTCCTTTTCCTATGACACTGATACTGCTTACTATGAAGCAGACTTACTTGCATCAGTTTTATATAGTTGGATTTTTAAATTGACATTATAATTAAAAGTTTTGGACCAATAATCTAGACAGCATTGCAGACTTACATTCCCTCTACTTGATGAACCTTTTGCAATTCCTCACAGGAAATCCCGAGATTCTTTCTTTAAAATTTGGGTTTTAAAAACACCAGATAAGAATTTTTAAGGTCAAACGGCAATTTTTTTTGGAAAGTTACAACGGAATCATTGCAGAATGACCAGCCGTTTCGAGACTTTAAATAAGCTGTATAATGTCCTGATGTTGTTGAAGGACCATCGTGATAGATAATTGCTACAGTTACAAAAGTCCTTCCTGATATTGACAGCTGAGAACCCACAATTTTTTTTATTAAAGTTGACAATTTTGATCCATCAGGCCTACATCGTTGGATCATTAAAATGACATACTGGCCATATCTACGTATAAATAATGTTGACATCATTTCAGATTTACATTGGCTACACTCCATGTTGTGATCCGCTGCATTTACTAGCTTATTAAAGGAGACTGATTTACTGTCTGGCAAAGTTAAATATATAAATCTTTCTGAGTCTACACTAGTAGTACTTGATACCATACAGTTCTCACAGTCATGCTGCCATTGATAAGAAAGCCCAAACAGGTGATCTACATCTACACCCTCATCTTGCAATACATCAAGCATATACATTAAAAACTCTTGACAATCTTGCTGATTATTTTCAGAGAAGTCTGTTTGACCTGAACATTCATCTAACAGATAACGAACTTCAGACACACTTTCTACTTTTGTTCGATCAGTGCTACATTTCTCGAAAACAGAATTCAACAAACAGCATACAATTTGTTCTGAATTCAACAGAATCTGTTCTTTTAAACTCTCTAGTGAAAAGAGAACATTAACCACTACATTTGCATAGCAGTTGACACCAGAACTGTTTTCAAATTGAAAACCGACAACATCTTCAACAGAATCCACTTTCTTTCTGCTAACAATTTTCGGTTCATTGACTTTTGGTCTTTTTGCTACAACCTCCCTACTATTACTGATATTTCTACGTTTCCGGCCTACCACACGTTTCTCAAACAAAGGATATTGAGGCAAATGTGGCGCATACTCTCTTCTTAACCTATTGTATTCCTTAACACAATCTAGATCCGCACAAATGTTTGTGACATCACAGTCAATCAAGTACAATCCCGATAAAGTTCTAACTCGTGACAATGCCACATATGCCATACCCTCCTTGAACACAGAACTGCCAATATTCACCAATGCACTGTCTACACTTAAACCTTGCAATTTATGGATTGTCACCGCATATGCCAAGCAAACAGGAAACTGTTTACGGCGAACATATAAGTCTTTAACAAGTAAAAACCTAGCAGAACAACGACCAATTAGCTGCACTTCCTCAATGCCATCAAATTTAATTTTTAAAAATTCTATTCCATCTCTATTTCTGTATTTCTCAAAATCAACAACATTACCCATTGATCCATTTACCAGACCTCTTTCAACATGTAAATTCCTTCTCAAAATGATTCGGCAATTTAAACACACATTCAAAGTCTTTTCAAAACCCGCTGTTTTAGATATAGTCTTCTCGAATGAATCCAATTTTGATTTCAAATTCTCTGACAAAATAATTGTTGATCCTATATGCTCTATTTTGTCAATAGCTTCAAGTTTCACAATCTCTTGCTTTTCTAAATTCAACATTTTGTTGTTGAAGATGGCACATTCTGCAAGAGTTGGCATCAAACATATTCCGGATTTCTTCTCAGTAATTTTCTGAAAAATATTCTCCGGCACAATCTCTTGTTCGGGATATAAATTTGAAAGTAATCGTGCATTTAAAGCTTCTTTTCCATGCTCGGTCACTTTTCCAATTCTAATATCTTGTAGAATATTCTTGTAATCTTCATCCTTCGCCTGACGCATATTTTCATGCAGTTCAGCATAATTGAAGTTTAACCATATATTGACGTTGCCAATGCTCCCTAGGCACTTCCTGGTATCTTCATGCGTGAGTATTTTGAACACAGGTTGACCTTTTACTGGTGTCAGCTGCAGAAGATCTCCGAAAACAATGATGTGTTTGCCACCAAATAACACATCATATTCAGTTTTAAGTACTTCTTGCATTCTCAAATGCACAAAGGCAAGCATGACATTGGAAACCATGCTTACTTCGTCAATGATAAGTAGTTTCATTTTCCTCAAGACTCTTGAAACTTCACAGCAAGCATCCCCAGATAACTTGTGGTATTGTAATTTGTTGTCATGCTCCACTGGCAGCATCAGTAGACGATGCAAAGTAATACCTTTAATGTTATGTGCTGTCAGTCCAGTAGGAGCGGTGACAACACAAGACAGCGATGACTCAGTCCTTTCCTGCAAATAACAAGAAATTGCTTTAATGAGGAAACTTTTTCCAGTTCCCGCTTCTCCACTCACGTACAGTCGGACAGGCTTCAACAATGTACATGAGCACTCTTTCTTCTCATGACTTAATCCATGCTCAATTTGCTTGGTAACTTCATCATATATTTTCCTCTGCTCAACGTTGAGTTGTTTTTCCAAGTCTTCTAAGTTAACTGAATCCTCCTGAGCATGTGCCATGGCTCTTTCCACTTCATTCATAGCAGTGGCAGCTTCATTTTCGATAATAGGTCCTCCAAGTGGATCTTGACTCAATGAAACAGAACTCTGACTGTCCTGAGAACTGTCTCTGGCAATCTCGGCTGCAATCGTTGCTTCCTGCTCAATTTCCAAAGTTAGCATTTCTTCATATTTGGGAAAAGCAGGACATTCTATGGTCTCCTTAGCAGCAGTGAAAGAGTCTTCGTAACAGAGGAAATCTCCAAGCAGTTCCTCTTCTGCACGCCAAGGCTTGAAAAGTTGCAAAAGTGCTAAATAGAAAAACTCCTTTTTTTCTAGAGATTCGCCACTCAATTTTCGATGGTTTACTAATTGGCATTTTCTTTGCTTGACCAGGCATCCCTCACTTCCAATTACAGCATACACTCCTTTCTCAATATCTTATTTGATGTTCCTCTTGAATATATAATTTTGTAGAACCTCATATAGACAAACATTCTCAAGGTGACTGCTTCGATTTGGATAATATGTATCCAACATGTTGGTCTTCAAAATGTCGGTACTGTTTGGTTCCTTTTCTGCCAAATACTCAATTTCCCGGACAGGTTTTAGAACTCGATTTCGCGTTGCAGCAAGACCAAGACTCGCCCAAACGATACTCCTGGATTTGGCATAGAGACTTGCTGAAGACAATCGATCAGAACATTCGTAAGCTCCGATTTCTCGATGCGACAACATCTTCAGACTGAAACTGTACAACTTCTTGCTGAGGCTCTTTTCATGGGAAATGTCCTCCCACATATCCTTCAGTTCTGTCTTTTCTTTTTTGGTGATGTAAGATGTCACATACCGAGCCACAGCCATACAGTTGTCAGCCACAAACTGTATATCCATGTTAGCATTCCACATGGACAAAATCACTGGGTTGTAGTCGTTGATGTACTTGGACTCTTCGTTCCTTTTCAAATTGTATGTATTTTTGGGTGATTTCCTCGTCACATTATGTCGCAGTGAAGACATCAAACTGTTCACTCTTCCTTTAGAAATCACCGGTCGTGGAAAGTTGAAACGACATTTGGTGTAGAACTTGTCCTTGTGTCTGAATTTACGACGACAGTACTTTCCACAACAATGGCTTTGGAAACGTAGAACTTGTTCTCTTAGGCTTTTCTTCTCCGTTGCGTTTGGAACAGCACACGTAGAATACTGTTCTATGAAATTCATCACTAAGTCATCCGGATCTGTTCCAAATTTAGGTGCATCCTTGATCCACAACAACATATGTATATGAGGAGCACCTCTTGCTTGGTACTCCTTTCTCCAGAAGAAATCCAACACCTCTCCAAGAGGTGGATTCTTCTTATTTGTGATGAAAGACATCATAGCTTCAAATCTATGATTGAAGTACCTGCATACATTCACTGGATCCAAAGAACACAGTTCTCCAGGTGTCTTGAATTCAATGTTTTCAATATTTCCATTTGCCTCTCGTAGAAATTCAAGTAAGTCTTCCCAGCCATACTCGGCACAGCTCAGAGTGAGGAACCATGTCGGGGTTCCTAAGTTCCTCAGCATACATTTTAAATCACCATGACGACGGTACCAGTACTCATTAGTACCACGCTGACACGCCATGAGATTAATTAAGTGAGAATCCAAAATACTGTCTTGGACATTGACTTTATGCATAAAATCACTTGCCGAGATGTTTCGCATCTGTATACCACTTTTTAAGATGTGGTTCACTGCATATGACAGTCCAGACAGATCGCTTTCAAACAGGAGATGAAACAAATAGGGAATGCATTGACGAAACCTAGGATCTTCTGCATACAATCGTAAAGTCCGGTATTCAGACGCAGGAATTTGATGAGGTCGCTCATCATATCTTCCTCCTCGACCTGTGGGAAATAGCTGTGGGAAACACTGAGCTTCCAAACTTTCCTCCCAAACACTAATGGGACTCCCTTTGGCTTGTTTCATTTGAAACAACTCAATAGCATTCCCCATGACGTCCTTGGAATGCAAAGGATGAACACTATAATGTTCATATATTTCTTCACTTTTAGAGGCCTCTACTTTCTCAATTTGGCCAGCACACAAATCGCTATCCTCTTCATCACTTACTTCCTCTTCTGCAACATATACATTCTTATAGTACTTATTATTTTTCTTCAAATACAATGTTGCCTTTTTGACTTTCCTAACATCCACTAAATCTTGCCATATTTTCTTATTCTTTGTCGGAACCCCATTAACCAAGATAACCAGAGGTTCCTCTTCCACTTTTTCTACTCCAATTGTGTTAATGTTTTTGTTCAAATCTAGAGGCAAATAAACAACTCTTCCCTTTAATCCTCTCTGTAAATCTGCTGGAGGCAACTTCCCTGTCTTTGGCTCCATTCTTACAATAGCCTGAAAGGGATGGATACTTTGAATCAAAATAGATTCATAAGTATTTAAATCCTTCAATTCAGAAGGAATCTCAACCAATTCCAGATTATTATGAACTGCCCTAGCAGGCATCTGGTTTTGGTTTAATTTATTACAACAATAAGTACACACACGTTGATCCAATCCCAAATCAAAATAATTTTCTACCATCAAGTATGTGGCAAAATCCTTCCATTCACTATTATTTTCCCTTTCACTTTTTGCATATAAATCCACTAACTTAGTCTGATTCTTATAATAAGTGCGTCGACAACATACACAAGTGAAATTAGGCCTCTCACTTGATTTCATCTGAAACGTGGTAATTTCCTTCTGAAAATTATCTGTACTGTAAACCTGTACATTATCTTCAACATTACCCTCTACTTCTGGGTCAATGTGAACATTCTCATCTTTACTACCAAAGTAACAAAACTCAATTTCTTCACAAATATTCTTCACATCTATTTCAGAACCATGCAAAAGAGCAGCACATAATTGTTTAAGCATAATTGCTGGACTCTTAGCATAATACAACATTCTCACTAATTTTCTCACTTTATTATGATGCACTGCTAGCATCCTGAAATGATGAAAAACCCTCTGGCATACTCTCCTGGAAAGACAAGCCAGTGAATGACCACGCAAACCTGTCATTTGTCTCACTCTGCAAGGATCTAAATCTTGCAACAACTTCATTTTCTGCTTCAAACTTTTCTTATTAAATGTCCGTATAAAATCACAAAGCAAATTGATGGAAACCTGTCGCACACTGCAAATAGAACTACACTTCCAAATGTACACAGGACCCTTAGGACGTCTTCCTAAAACCTCATCACTTAGCGCCTCTTCTGTCTCTGTTGTCACAAGTTTTTCTTTTTCAACTGGACAACCATCCTTCACTTCATAAGCTCGACCACTGGTGTCAACTGCAAACACCAAATCATTATCCTGAAAATAACTCTCCTCATTAAAAAATGCCTCACAACTTGAACTATGCATCCATTCTCCGGAAAAAACTTCACAAAAGTTACTACGATTTACTACTCTCCTCCATCTACTTTTTGTTTTGAAATCAGAAATTACCTTGCTTAGTTTCCTAATTCTATTGATTACCAAAATAAACAACTTTCGCTTAATTTCAAAAGCATGATCAATAATTTTCTCTACATTTTTCTTCTTCTTATAAAATGCCACTTTCTGTTGGCCTTTCTTAATATTTTTTAATAAATTAACTATTATCCTGTTACGGAACATTCGTTTTCGAATGTCCCTAAACTGTTGTTTCCTTCTACTATCATGCACAGAGTTATCTCTTCCTCTACCAGTAACATTTTTGATGGGTCTTTCCTTTCCATTTAAATTGCTTTTCTTTTTCTGAACTGAAATTTTTTTGGGATAAATACTTTTTTTACTAAAAATATTTCTTAAGAATTATTTTGTGCTCTTACCCGGAGCTTTCTTGGTGTTTTGAAAAGTATTTGGGGAAAAGGACTGCTGCAATAAAAGATCATCCTGCTGTCTTTGACGTTTTCTAGCCTTTCTAATTCGATTTTTCGTTGGCATTTTTCAAATTAAGAAAAGATCTGCAGTTGAATCTGTGGAAAAATATAATAAAAAATGTTATTAACCACTATTACCAAACAGTAAATGAATAACAGTCATCAAAAACTTAATGCCCTACTTATTATTTAACATAGCAAATCTTTTGCACCAGCACTGCATCACAAAAATGACACACAGTGGTACAAAACAGGCATACAACAATCATAAATCTCTCCCTAATATTTTAAATGATTAATTCAGGATGACGATAAGGTGTGGCCTATCTAAAGGTTTGTTTAGGCCCAGATCTTTGGACTGGGGTGAATGTGTGTCATTGATCCACATTCGGTCCATCACCTGTTTTGTTTGTTTGAGGTGAGGCCAACACATGGTTGCAGATAAGATTTTCACTGAAGAAAACAAAGGAGATAATACATGTGAAGGCCTACCAATGAAGTAAGTCATTATTTGAAATCAATTACATTTCTGGATATGTACTGCTAGAGCTTCATAGGTTGTTTTGGGTCATATTTATAAGGCATATGAGTGTCTATGATGTTATTTTTCCTTTTTAAATGGAAAGCGTTCTTCATGGTGCAAGTTTCTTGTAAATACGCTCCCACTTGCGCTTGGCAAATTTAGATTTTGATTATGGGAGTTACATAGCCATGTTAATAATGTCCAAACAATGGTGTTAGGGCATTCCAAAAAACGCTTTCACGTGTCTCAAGGACATTTTCAGTCATTTCCTCTTGAATGCAGGTATACAATTGATTTATATGCTGTGTTTAAAAACGATTATTTGAAATCAATTACATTTCTGGATATGTACTGCTAGAGCTTCATAGGTTGTTTTGGGTCATATTTATAAGGCATATGAGTGTCAATGATGTTATTTTTCCTTTTTAAATGGAAAGCGTTCTTCATGGTGCAAGTTTCTTGTAAATACGCTCCCACTTGTGTTTGGCAAATTTAGATTTTGATTATGGGAGTTACATAGCCATGTTAATAATGTCCAAACAATGGTGTTAGGGCATTCCAAAAAACGCTTTCATGTGTCTCAAGGACATTTTCAGTCATTTCCTCTTGAATGCAGGTATACAATTGATTTATATGCTGTGTTTAAAAACGATTATTTGAAATCAATTACATTTCTGGATATGTACTGCTAGAGCTTCATAGGTTGTTTTGGGTCATATTTATAAGGCATTTGAGTGTCCAATATGTTATTTTACCCTTTTTAAATGGAAAGCGTACCTCATGGGGCAAGTTTCTTGTAAATACGCTCCCACCTGCAGTTGGCAAATTTAGATTTTGATTATGCCCTTACACCATTTTTGGGACATTATTAACATGCCTATGTAACTCCCATAATCAAAATCTAAATTTGCCAACCGCAAGTGGGAGCGTATTTACAAGAAACTTGCCCCATGAGGTACGCTTTCCATTTAAAAAGGAAAAATAACATCATAGACACTCATATGCCTTATAAATATGACCCAAAACAACCTATGAAGCTCTAGCAGTACATATCCAGAAATGTAATTGATTTCAAAAAATCGTTTTTAAACACAGCATATAAATCAATTGTATACCTGCATTCAAGAGGAAATGACTGAAAATGTCCTTGAGACACATGAAAGCGTTTTCTGGAATGCCCTAGCACCATTTTTTGGACATTATTAACATGGCTATGTAACTCCCATAATCAAAATCTAAATTTGCCAAGCACAGGTGGGAGCGTATTTACAAGAAACTTGCACCATGAAGAACGCTTTCCATTTAAAAAGGAAAAATAACATCATAGACACTCATATGTCTTATAAATATGACCCAAAACAACCTATGAAGCTCTAGCAGTACATATCCAGAAATGTAATTGATTTCAAAAAATCGTTTTTAAACACAGCATATAAATCAATTGTATACCTGCATTCAAGAGGAAATGACTGAAAATGTCCTTGAGACACATGAAAGCGTTTTCTGGAATGCCCTAGCACCATTTTTTGGACATTATTAACATGGCTATGTAACTCCCATAATCAAAATCTAAATTTGCCAAGCACAGGTGGGAGCGTATTTACAAGACACTTGCACCATGAAGAACGCTTTCCATTTAAAAAGGAAAAATAACATCATAGACACTCATATGTCTTATAAATATGACCCAAAACAACCTATGAAGCTCTAGCAGTACATATCCAGAAATGTAATTGATTTCAAAAATCGTTTTTAAAAACAACATATCTGTTACAGCTTACATAAGAGACCATGGAATGGGCTCCATGTACAACAATAACTTGTGTTACTGCATGCCAGAATGCTACACCGAATATGCAATTACAATTTCTCAAAGAAACAAAATCTATTTGTATATCACTAGAGACAAAGCCACATTTTAAAAACACAGCTTTCTTCATCATTTTCTCCTTAAATCATACTATTCTCTATCTAAATTAAATAAATCTTTTCTCACCTTAGCAAATACTTTTTGAGTTTTGAAAACAGTCTCAGAAATACACCAAATTGTCTTCAGCAGAAGAAAAAGGATGCACTCCAGAGGCTGCAGCTATTGAAAGCACAGAAATACAGATATTCATTTCACATATCTCTCATATTAGCCAATCATAACTCTTCCCTCACTTTTTTCAAATCAAAACCCTTCCCCCCTCTGCCCTCTCTGCCTTTTTTCCATAGCAACCACCTCCTGGAAGACCTCTCATGTTTGCAAATTCACACAACAATGTTTCAATTGAACTCTGAACTCTCAGTGCACCTGCGTATCCAGTGCAATCTTTCATTAAATGTTTCTTCCTTGACCATTCAAATTACATCTTTCAAAGAACACATCCATGCACCCTAACTTTCTGTTTTCAGAAATGGAAATGCACCAATCACTGCTAATGAATCATTAGCATTGGAAATCCACAGTTTTTTTTCTTTACAAACTCCTACTGTTTCAACTGCCCTTTCATTACCACACTTCATCTGACTGCAGCACAACCTTCTCCCACCATGTTTAATGTCTGGATTGTTGGACATAGTTACATCCACTGGGCTCAAAGGTATGCTGAGAACAGAAATTTACCTAACCTCAATTTACAAGATGTGGAAATTAAGTGGTTGGGCCAAAGAGGATTAAAATGTCACCAATTGATACCATTGGTGAAAACCTTTATGCATTTGCCAAAACCTGACCTGTTAATTGTGCACTGTAGAGGTAATGATTTGGGCACTTTGACTGGGGTAGGTCTGGAAATGCTTTTAAAGGACACCTTTGAGCAATTAATGGCACTTTTCCCTCAAACTGCCTTGGTATATTCCAATATATGCCAAAGACAGAAATGGAGGTGGTCCAACCAATTTTGTCCACAAATTGAGAAAGCGAGGAAGCATGTAAACAAATCTGTTTCAGCTTTCATGAGAGACCATGGAATGGGCTCCTTGTACAACAATAACTTGCGTTACTACATGCAAGATATCTACAGAGGAGATGGAGTTCACTTCTCAGATGAGGGCAACAGAATTTTCATTCTGAATTTAAGACTGTGCATTGGTACCTACTTATAAGTACCTAAATGTACCATAAACCCAAAAGCTCTTCTCAGAGCTACCCTTCATCTGATCACTCACAATTATTATTTTTTTCTAACTTTTTTCACTAATTTTCCACAAAATACGCTCCCCGGGGCGCTACCCGGTTCGCTAACCGAAAGCTAACCTCGCGGAATTTTTTTTAAAAATGTTTTTTTTCCTCACATATAAGCCTCCTCAGCCACCCTCAGAAAACCTAGGGGGTCAAGATAAGTCTACCATGACCCCTTCTACCCATTCTAAACATTATTTGCCCTCCATCTTGTATCTTAATGCGACCGAAACACAAAATGGTGGACTCCCGTGACGCTTAAGGTTCGCTAACCGAGCCGCTTTCCGGGAAGCGGTCCTAAAAAAAGGTGGGAAAGTAATTTACAGAAAAACGACTAGAGACACTCTCACCAAATATAGATTAGCTCATACTACATAACAATCCCTTTCATTTTCACAAATTTGATTGAAATTTTATTTTGCCATTTAGCCTGTAGACCTCTCTAAGTACCGTGAGGTAAATTACTTCACAAAACACATCTGAAGTGTTGAAATTGACAACCATTGAAAATGTTACTTTCATTTTCTACTTTTATTACCTGACATTTGATTGGTTATATACCTGAATATATATAAAGGAAGAGAAGGAAACACAGCCATTTTGACTGCTACTTCGTGAAGTGCACAACAAAAAATCAACTGATAACTTCAACTTATATTTAAAAGGTAAGATATTATTTATAAAACTTAAGTATGTTCTGTACTGAAACCTAATTAGAAAAACATTTTCTGAGAATTATATTCTATCACTCTGTAATACTTATAGAAAAAAATAGACTACTCTGTTTTAGTTATGGCAGAGCCATTCCAAGAATTTGCATGACCATAGGCTAAAAAGGAACGTGCGCGAAGCCTCCTCCAATTTACATAAGTGGCCCCTTGCAAGGAGACCATTCACAGGCACCGAGGGGGCCCCATTGTCCAGCATTTTGACGCCCCCACAGTTTTAACTTTAAATCCACACGCATATCTCCCACCTTCATAGGTGTGAGAATTGATTGTGGTCTAAAAGTTAAAACTGTGGGTGCGCAAAAATGCTGGACAATGGGCCCCCTCAGTGCCTGTGAATGGTCTCCTTGCAATTGAGGGAGCATCTCCTTCTCCCTCCCCTATACCTCCTGACACCATCCATGGGAGGCCCAAGGAGGGGGCCCCCTGCAATAGACCTTAATTGCAGGCGACACCTTTCTTTGTGAAAAAAACACTATATAAATAACCAAACTGCCAATCTGTACTGAAACCCAACAATGCCCTTTCTGTACTGATATATTTTTTAAAAATTCATTTTTCAGAATTGAAAATGGAAGAACAACAAAACAACATGAAAACTGAAACAGAAGAAAAAATTGAGACACAAGATGACATGGATTTCTACAACGACGCAATAAATAATGAACTTGTGCAATGCGTAGATGCAGTAGATTTTCTACTAAAAAATGAAGAAAAAAATGATCACGATTTTTTAGATTTTCTTTTAAATTTTGAAAAACAAAATGAAAAATAAATTTTAATTTCTTAATTCAAAAATAGTTTGACACATTATTTATTTTTATATGTTTATTGAATGTTAAAAGTTTAATGAATTATGACACACAATCAAAATAAAAAATAAAAATTTAAAGTAAAGAAAACAAAAAAAACCAACAAAAACAACAAATAATTAACATACAGTATTAGAAAAGTCTATCAGTCAGTCAGTCAAAATTTCTTTATTCGATTAATTAAAATCATAAAAGAAGAACGAGCAATACACGGTAACATTTCATCATGACACATAGTAATACATACACAAGAATTTATAAATTTACAAAAATCTTTTTTTAAAAAAAAGTTTTTTTTAAAAAACCCTAAAAACACATTATTACAGGAGTAAAATTGTACCATAATCTAAAAAATTCATTTAAGTATAGATGGTAATCATTGATCAAGGACACAGTGCCTGGCGTTGAAGCGATGCTTATTTATACGTGCGCCAGCCACCAAAAAACTAGCAACATGAAATGCCACTTTTAAACTGGATAAAAGTTGTAAAAACAACATAGCAGGTTTAACTTGGGTAAAACCCATATTGCACAGTATAGGCAGCAAGAATTTTTTTCTGCACTCTTTGTAATGACCACAGAACAAAATAAAGTGCGTTGTGTCTTGAATAGAAAATTGATCACAATCACAAGGATCGGCATATTCAGGTCTAGACCACTTTTTAAAATTGCCCAGTATAAAAGGAATTAAATCAAGGCGGAATCTTGTTAGGAGGAAACGATGGTAAGGTTTATGTACCAAACAGAGATATGGTTCCATACCTGGGACTGTTGTTATCATACAATGTTTCCTAACCGTATGTTTGTTCAACTCTGTGGCTTCCCTCTCCAAGACATAAAGCTCAGTCAAAAGATTTTTGACTGTCTTTATGTCTTCTAGATTTATCAGATGTGGGGAGGAAAAAAGTTCAGATCGGCCAACTAGAGTTAGCTGCGTCTTGACGTATTTTAACCAAGGAATGTTATGAGCATTATCCAGGGCTAAGCAATCTTTAAAAATATGATGGTTTAGAGTGAGCTCCTGATTGAGCCACACTTTCAACCAACCAATAACTGGGGCTGCCTTCAGGGTGTCAGTAATATAGCCCAGGCCGAGCTCTGTATGTATTATGTAAGTAGAAGTTGACTGGGGGACTGAGAGCAGAGTTCTCAAGAATTTATTTTCAACTTTTTGAATTTTATCATGCTCGTGATTAGTGTGCCCCCAGATGACAGAGCCGTATTGGGCAACCGATATACATTTAGATTTGTAGACCTTTATAATGCTCTCCATGGGGCGAGCACCCAGCTTTTTAGCAAAGCCAAGCAGCCCAGCAGCCGCTCTTGCTACTGCGTTGCTTTTGGCCAAAAGCTGGGGGCCCCACTTGCCTTTTTCGTCGAAGATCACACCCAGGTAGGGGAAAGATGGAACTCTCCTGACCTCCTTCCCTGAGCAAAAGAAAGTTTTAGACCTTTTTTTCCTGCCTGCGGCTCCTACTATCATTACGTGGGATTTTTCTACATTGGTTTTCATGTCCAATGAGGACATGAAATCCCCAAAAGCTGACAGTAATTTGCTTAGTGCCACTCCTGAGCGAGCTATAAGGACGGCGTCATCCGCGTACAGGAGAACAGGAATCTTTATGTCTCCTGCGCGTGGAATGTCCATGTGGGATGCTGCCAAAACCGCCTCTAGACCATTTATATAGAGTGTAAAAAGAAGGGGTGCAAGGATGCATCCCTGCCTAACCCCTCTCCCTGAGTCAAAGTGACAGGTACATCTCCCGCCTCTGGTCACTCTGACCGACGTCTTGAGATCTCTATGTAACTCTGCCAAGTAACCCACTAAAGGGGCATCAAAGCCCATGGCCAAAAGGACCCCCCACAGCTTAGCCCTGTTGACCAGGTCAAAAGCTGAGGAGAGGTCCATAAAGGCCATGTACAAGGAGCCCCCCTTGGCTGCCACATACTTACTAATGATCAATTCTAAATTCAGACACTGATCCAGAGTTCCCCTTTTTGCTCTGAAGCCGTATTGTACATTCGATAAAATGCCCTTTTCTTCTAGAAGCAGGGTCAATCTGCCTAAGAGAACTCTTCCCAGAATCTTGACGCTTGAGTCGATTAGGGAGATTGGCCTATAACAGGCTGGGTCTGTTCTTTGTCCCTTTTTAAAAATAGGTATTATGGTAGACTTTGACCAGCTACTAGGAAAAACAAAATCTCTTGTGGCATTAAAAATATTAGAAAGAATCTTGGCGCTTAATTCGGGGGCGCTCTTAAAAAAGTCAGCGGGAACCCCGTCAGGCCCTGGAGCCTTTTTAGAATGTGTGTCGCTGATGGCTTTTTTTACCTCTTCTATACTAAATGGAGATATGCGTGGGGCTGCTTGTGTGGATTGTAATCCACAGCCTGAGGTGTTATCAGGACAGCTGTAGATATTACTGAAGTGGGTGACCCATTGGTCGTCCGGGATGGTGCAATCTGCTCTCTGCTTGTCTGAATCGACAAAAAAGGGATGATTTATTATCGCCCAAAATTTTGAGCTGTCTCTCTGGATTTCGGGCGAAAGCAAATCGTTCCAGGCCTCAGTTTTGATCTCTGATTTTCTCTTCTTGATGGCGTCGTTGTAATTTTTCCTTAACAACGCTATCTGTATTTTATCTCTTGGCTCCGCTTTTAAAGCCTTTAAGAGAATTGAATGGGCCTTTGAACAACCTGTGTTAAACCATTTTTTACCTCTATGTGCCTGACCCTTAATCCTTACGGTCAGATCCAGGTCAATCTGGTTGCAGATGATATTAAAAGCCTCTATCAAGCTAGAAGACAGGTTGTTTTTATCTAGGCAGATTGCCACCTCACTCTCAACTTTGGACAGGGTATCCTGTATAAAAGTGATCGGGGTGACTTGATCCCACTTCAACCTACGGTTCTGATCTCCCAATACTAAGTTAGTCGCGCATGAGGCTGTAGCTTCTCTCTTTCCCAATACTCCCTGGGATAAAATCTCTAAAATTAGTGGGTTATGATCACTAAAAACTGAGGTTTCCACCTTATAGTTTGAGACCTCAGACATAATACCAGACGACAAAAAAATATAATCTACTATTGTGCCAGAGTTGTTTCCCACAAATGTCGGTAACCTCAAATCTCTATTACTACTAGAGAATTCATAAAGATTAAAAGTTGCTAAAAGTGATTCCAGTGCCTCCCCACGCGGTGAGTGTTCAAAGTGCGGAATACAGAGATAAGGGGGAAAATCTTCATATTCCTCCCGGCAATCCCTGTCGCATGGGTGGATATTGTAGTCTCCCATGAGAATCGTGTCAAAGCCGTGGGCACTGTTTTCGCTGTGGGAAGACAAGAAATCTTCTAAGGTTTCCAAATGCTTGTTGAGCAATTGACTGACAGGAGAATTATAAAAGTTTACTAATAGGATAGGCTGTGAGTTATAAATAGTTAATTCAACTGCTAGTATGTTTGTTGAGTTAAAATTAATTCGTCTTGGCTTTCCCTGAATGTTTACGGAAATATAAATAGCCAAACCTCCCTTTGCCCTTCCGGATGTGCTAGGAATGGCAGGTACAGAGAACTGGGAAAAGCCGTCTAGAACAAGTCCGTCGGACGTCTCCCAGGTCTTCTGAAAAACAAGAATGTCATAGGACCTAACCATATCCAACCAGTCCTTGTTACCAACTTTTGAATTAATACCAGCAATGTTCCAACTCAAGATACTACACACCCTGTTACTTCTATTTTTTAAATCTAGATGTTCAGGGGCAGTAAAAGAAACAGGTAAAAAATCCTTCTTATTGGTATCTTCTATAGGAGCGAGTCAATCATTCTGGTCCATGAAGGACAATGGGGCATAGCGGTTAAATAACTGGAGAGGTTCGACAGAAGAATTTTGCCGTGATAAGAAGGGATATTGAGCTACAGAATTATGCCTTATATCCTGCCCTTGTCTGGGGTTGGAATCCCAGGGTCTATCCCACCCCAGCGCTGGAGTCCTTGGGTAGGTGACATTTTGTTGCTCCCCGTAGAAAAACTTCAAAGTAAGAGGAACAACTGTGCCCTTTCTGCGTTGAGGGGGGAATAGATTGGCCAGGATGTTTGGGAGAACGTCTTGGTTCAAAAGGGTCACTGCCACGCAGTCCCCCTTGAACTTTTTCGGGCGGTTTCCCAGCCAAGGGACCCTGGTCGCAGACGTGATGACATTTGCTAGATGATGTTTTCCCCCAGGGGCTAACTGCATATTGTTGGTTAGCCAGTGCAGAGCCTTACTAGTAAGGGAGGTAGGGCTTTCGACTATTCCCCCTTCCAGAGGGGGTACGTTTGCAAGCACCAGAACCACAGGGGTGGCCTCAACTAGAAATTGGTGAGGGACCGTTGTTTGGATATTTGCCGGGGGTGGTCCAACAGAAGGGGGAACCTCTGTTGGTATGGAAACCAAAAGAGGGCCCTCAGAAGTGGTAGACAAAGGTATTAATGGCTGGGGCAATGAATTATCAACAGGTAACTGAATCCCTTCATTATCACGAAAGACCTCATTAATCACATCTCCCCCTGTGTTGTTGGGCGTGGTAGTGACTATCTTGGTAATATTTTCCACCCCATCTACTACCTTAGAGCTTAAACCACCCAACCTCTTAACCTCTGCATGCAATTTGTCTAACTTAGATATTAAGGGTTTGACAATATCATTGATTTTATGCTCAAGAAAGCCAGAGATCCTTTCAAAAAGAGCGTCCTCCAAATTATGACACTGATTATCCTCAATGACGTTTGCTTGTTTAGTCTTTGGGGTAGTAATCCTTTTCTTTCTAGCCCCTATACGCGGACCACTCAGTTTTAGAGGGATCTTTGTACATAAGCGTCTAGGTCTTGTGGCGTGCCCTTTAGGTGTCATCTCCTTGGGTGCAGCCTGTGCGTGTGTCTCTAGATCAGAGTCAGTGTCAGAAACACTACCACCCTCAGCCTGTGTGTTAGAAGACTCAATAGCCGTGTCTGCATTATCTGGTACACTGCTTACATCCAGGAGAATGGGGCCGCTGATTACATTCTCCTGACTGGATTCTTGCAAGATGGTGTCATCAATCATGGTAGAAGCTGTAGGTGACAAGCAGCGAAGGTCTGGGGATTGGCTTAGACCAAGAGAGTCTCTCCTTTGGATATTCATTTTCCTAACAGTCTGAACTAGAAAATTATCAAGGGTCTTCTGTGGGGCTTCCTTGGTTTTCGCAGGCATACTTTTCAATGTGTTCACAGCCAACGTTTAAAACTTTAGATACGTAGTATATGGTTAACACCACTATATGGCTTACTTGGTATCAGTCCTGTAGAGTTTCTGGCCCAGCCCTGCCTCCTCGTGCCGATGAGGGCCGTAGAGGGCCCGCCCTTTGCCCGGGCTTCGCCCGGCGCTGCCCGCGCGCGTCCCGCGGGACGGGAGGCGTTCCGGTCTTTATTTGCGCCTCCGGGCGCCGCCTCTGACGTCCCGGGTGCGCCTCTGTCGCTGGGGCACCTGGGAACTGTGGTCTGCTGGTGGCGTGGACTGCTGGTGGACCGGCCGTTTCCCTCACGGCGCTCGCTGGTCAACAGGTGGGTAAATAACAGAGCCGTTGCCCTCACGGCGATGCTTGCCGGTCAAAGAATGCCCCCCACAGAGCGCTCGGCGCTCCGGTCTTTATTTACGCCTCCGGGCGCCGCCTCTGACGTCCCGGGTGCGCCTCTGTCGCTGGGGCACCTGGGAACTGTGGTCTGCTGGTGGCGTGGACTGCTGGTGGACCGGCCGTTTCCCTCACGGCGCTCGCTGGTCAACAGGTGGGTAAATAACAGAGCCGTTGCCCTCACGGCGATGCTTGCCGGTCAAAGAATGCCCCCTATCCTAGTCTATCATTCTTTTATCCTTATAGTACGCTGCCCAGAACGCTTTCCGGTTCGCGAACTTGGCGCTTACCACGCAAAAAAAAAAATCTTTTTTTTTTGACCCTCCTGGGCCCTTTTAAAACCTCCACATAAAACCTAGGGGGTCAACGAGGATCTACTATGCCCCCTTATGGTAATTTCCCCCTTTGTTTTGGCCTCCTCTTGTCTCTCGATCCTACCGAGAGATAAGATGGCGGCCGCTCTGGACTGTTTAGAATGTTGACAGACACCGGAGAGCCAATCAGCTTCGCTTCGCAAAGTTCCGATACGCGAAAAGTTCGCGAACCGGAGCGCAGCCCGGAGCGCTGTTACAGATATATATCTTGTTTTAAACGTTAATTTCTCAAAATCCACTGAAGCACATATATTGAGACCTAGCAAAGGCACATCAGGCTAACAGTCCCTACAATTTTGCCAAGTTTGGTGGAAATCCATTCAGCCGTTCGGGCTAAAAGTGAGGCCAACCGCCCTATGGAAATTAACATGGGAAAAACGCGTTTTTGGACCCCCCTTTTATCTCAGCCCCCCCTTGCCGAACACCCCCCAAATTTCCAGGAGCTGCTCAGAAACAAAATGTGCCATTTTCCAGAAAATTTCAGCCAATTCCATCCACAAACGCCAAAGTTATTAGACATAGAATTTTCAGAAATCCCATAGGGAAAAAATCCTAACTATATATACCTACTGGCGACCGCCAGTAGGTAATATATATATATATATATATATATATATATATATATATATATATATATATATATATATATATATATATATATACATATATATATATATATATATATATATATATATATATATATATATATATATATATATATATATATATTACCTACTGGCGGTCGCCAGTAGGTAGTTATAGTTAGGATTTTTTTCAATGTTAAATCTCAAAATTCTATTTGGAATAACTTTGGCACCGGTTGACGAATCTGCCTGAAAATTTCCTGAAAATGGCCTCGTCGAGCTCCGGTCCTTCCTTGAAAGTTTGGGGGGGATACGACAAGCGGGGGCCGAGATAAAAGGGGGGTCCCAAAACGCGTTTTCCCCATGTTAATTTCCATAGGGCGGTCGATTTCACTTTTAACCCGAACGGCTGAATCGATTTCCACCAAATTTGGCAAAATTGTAGGGATTGGTAGCCCGATGTGCCTTTGCTATGTCTCAAGATATGTGCTGCAGTGGATTTTGAGTAATTTAGGTTACAAAAAATATATATATCTATAGCAGCGCACCGGTGCGCGCACCAGGGAGCGCTCCGGGCGCGTGACGCGAGGTGCGCATGGAAAGCTGATTGGCTCTCGGGTGTCTGTAAACATTCGAAACAGTCCAGAGCGGCCGCCATCTTGTGTCTCGGTAAAATCGAGACATAAGAGGTGGCTAAAACAAAGGGGGAACTGACCATAAGGCGTCAGGGATAGACCCCTTTGACCCCCTAGGTTTGATGTGGGGGCTATAAAAGGGCCCCGCGGGGCATTTAAAATATTTTTTTTTTCCGTTTTGCGCGGGGGAAGCGCCCGGTACGCGCACCAGGTAGCGCACCGGGGAGCGTAAAATGAGGGAAAAAGATGACAGAGTTTTTAAAAAATGAAGTTTTTATTTAGAAATTGGAGGTAGTTCTAAAAAGAACTTTTTTTTTTCTTCTTTTTGTTGTTTTATATTTTTTTGTGTTTTTTGAACTTTTTGAACTTTTTTTGGCTTTTCTAAACAGTTTTATATTTTTTTTGTATTTTTTTAGGGGGAGAAACAAAAAAAGGGAATTGAAACTGGCTCAACTGGAGCAAAAAAACAAAAAACCCAAAAAATTACTTCTTTTTGGGGCACTTGTGATTATCACCTGAAAGGACGATGAGCTTAACGCTTTTTTCGCCATAGGCGATAAGCTTGCCACATGCAGAACAAGTGATTTTAAAATCAGCAAATCTCGGCTGAATGCAAGGCATCACCTCGGATGTTTCTGGTTCTGATGAGGTGGGTTGGTTTCTTTGGGAGGGGGTCCTTGATGACTGGGGGAGGTTACTGGCCAGTTCCCTGAACTCTGCACGAGAGTAGTTGTTTGGGTGCTTTCTGGTCATGTGCCGAATCATGGTATAGTTACCAAAAGAATATTTTTTGTTTGGGTTGCCCCGTGAAAGTTCATCATTGCAGATGAGGCAAGTCACCTTGGGCGCATTCACCTTTTTTTTCCCCTCTGGGATTGAAAAAAACTGCCATACAATGTGTGGTTTGGGTTTGTAAGGTGTATTTTCTTCTGGCAGCCATCTTCTTCTCCCCTCCTCCTCTTCCTCTTCCTCCTCCTCCTGTTCTTGACCACCAATATAATTTGGAGCTGGTCCTCTTGGTGGTTGTGGTGGTGGTGGTGGGGCAGATGCACCAGCTGATGCTACTACATCTACAGATCCACTCCTAAGGCGGAAAGCCGGGAGCCTTATCGAGAAGTATATTGTTTTAATTGTACCTAAATTGAGCAGATTTACATGTTTTAAAGGTCACTTACTCCCTGGGCACTCTCTACCTTGGCTAATCTGAGACCCTGCATAGCTGACTAAACGCTGTTGCAGGTCAGTTTCAATCTATCTCGCCGCCATCCCTGGCTCAATAGGACACGCCCACTCGCGCTGGCCACGCCCCCTTTACTACTTAAAGCGCGCTGAGAGCATAGCGTCGCCCTACAGATCCACTCCTGAGGCGGAAAGCCGGGAGCCTTATCGAGAAGTATATTGTTTTAATTGTACCTAAATTGAGCAGATTTACATGTTTTAAAGGTCACTTACTCCCTGGGCACTCTCTACCTTGGCTAATCTGAGACCCTGCATAGCTGACTAAACGCTGTTGCAGGTCAGTTTCAATCTATCTCGCCGCCATCCCTGGCTCAATAGGACACGCCCACTCGCGCTGGCCACGCCCCCTTTACTACTTAAAGCGCGCTGAGAGCATAGCGTCGCCCTACAGATCCACTCCTGAGGCGGAAAGCCGGGAGCCTTATCGAGAAGTATATTGTTTTAATTGTACCTAAATTGAGCAGATTTACATGTTTTAAAGGTCACTTACTCCCTGGGCACTCTCTACCTTGGCTAATCTGAGACCCTGCATAGCTGACTAAACGCTGTTGCAGGTCAGTTTCAATCTATCTCGCCGCCATCCCTGGCTCAATAGGACACGCCCACTCGCGCTGACCACGCCCCCTTTACTATTTAAAGCGCGCTGAGAGCATAGCGTCGCCCTACAGATCCACTCCTGAGGCGGAAAGCCGGGAGCCTTATCGAGAAGTATATTGTTTTAATTGTACCTAAATTGAGCAGATTTACATGTTTTAAAGGTCACTTACTCCCTGGGCACTCTCTACCTTGGCTAATCTGAGACCCTGCATAGCTGACTAAACGCTGTTGCAGGTCAGTTTCAATCTATCTCGCCGCCATCCCTGGCTCTAAAGGACATGCCCACTCGCGCTGGCCACGCCCCCTTTACTATTTAAAGCGCGCTGAGAGCATAGCGTCGCCCTACAGATCCACTCCTGAGGCGGAAAGCCGGGAGCCTTATCGAGAAGTATATTGTTTTAATTGTACCTAAATTGAGCAGATTTACATGTTTTAAAGGTCACTTACTCCCTGGGCACTCTCTACCTTGGCTAATCTGAGACCCTGCATAGCTGACTAAACGCTGTTGCAGGTCAGTTTCAATCTATCTCGCCGCCATCCCTGGCTCAATAGGACACGCCCACTCGCGCTGACCACGCCCCCTTTACTATTTAAAGCGCGCTGAGAGCATAGCGTCGCCCTACAGATCCACTCCTGAGGCGGAAAGCCGGGAGCCTTATCGAGAAGTATATTGTTTTAATTGTACCTAAATTGAGCAGATTTACATGTTTTAAAGGTCACTTACTCCCTGGGCACTCTCTACCTTGGCTAATCTGAGACCCTGCATAGCTGACTAAACGCTGTTGCAGGTCAGTTTCAATCTATCTCGCCGCCATCCCTGGCTCTATAGGACATGCCCACTCGCGCTGGCCACGCCCCCTTTACTATTTAAAGCGCGCTGAGAGCATAGCGTCGCCCTACAGATCCACTCCTGAGGCGGAAAGCCGGGAGCCTTATCGAGAAGTATATTGTTTTAATTGTACCTAAATTGAGCAGATTTACATGTTTTAAAGGTCACTTACTCCCTGGGCACTCTCTACCTTGGCTAATCTGAGACCCTGCATAGCTGACTAAACGCTGTTGCAGGTCAGTTTCAATCTATCTCGCCGCCATCCCTGGCTCAATAGGACACGCCCACTCATGCCGGCCACGCCCCCTCTACCGTCATCTCGGCTCCTATAAAATCATGCTCACTCATCGGACGCGCAGCGGACGAGCGCAGCGAGCGCGACGAATGCGCGCCGAAGGCGCGCATAAGGCAAGCTCGTCTGCGCTCGTCCGCGCCGAGGCTGGGCCTAGGGCCAATCCCCTTGACCCCGTACTGCCTTACTCCACGCATAAAGCGCATACATTCAAATATTCATCCGATCAACTCCGAGAAATCATGACCTCAGCGGACTTGCCACACTCCATTCCTCATCTGCTTTATACGAATCCCACCATAGGCCCTCACAAATGTGCAATGTGCATGACCCCTACCCCTCCCAAGATCCCCACTCACCAAGTCTTAGCAGCACTTATCAACGCGCGGTCAGTCCCCAAACATAAAATTGAAATTTCTGAATTTATAGATTCACATAACCTAGACCTACTATTCATCACAGAAACCTGGGGTGATGACTCCTCCGGCCCAGATTTCAAAGCAGCAACTCTTCCCAACTACTGCACTTGCAGACTTGATAGAAAAAAAAGAAAGGGAGGAGGGTTAGCCATCATACACAAGGACCATCTCAAAGTTAAAATCACGGACTCTAATTACAAGGACTGCGAGGCTCTCTCTTTCACCATTAGCATCTCTAACAAACAATCATTTACAGGCATGCTACTCTACCGCCCCCCTGGGTCCAGATTGAAATTCCTTAACAATCTTAACAATCTAATCGAGGTATCAGCAGGAACCCCACATTATACCATTCTGGGAGACTTCAATTTCCATCTTGAAGCAACTCACGACCCTGATACCTCGGCATTAATAAACGATCTAGCAGCTGCCGGTCTCCTACAAATGGTTAAACAGTCTACACACATAGCGGGACACACTCTAGATGGTCTATTCACCAGCAACCCTCACATTGTGGTCACAACTGTTATCCCTCTCATTTGGACTGATCACTCAGCTGTCTGTTTCTCAATAAAACGTAACTCCCCTCCACTCTCTTCCACATCACTCTCGCATATGTCCTTCAGAAATTGGAAAAATATCGACCCCTCCCAATTAGCGGTTACCCTGCTTGATACTTTGAATACTAGCGAACAGGATCCTTCTTTAGCATCCACAAACTATCTTAACAGTCTAAACGAAGCCTGTTATAACCTAGCTCCCCTTAAAATTTCACATCGCAGCAGAAAACTCCCTTCAGCTCCATGGTTCACAGAAATCCTACGACTACAGAGACAACATTGTAGGAATCTGGAGAGACAATGGCGCCGCTACTACAATCCCTCAGAAAAAATTGCCTATAAAAGTGCACTTTCCAAGTATAAACTTATGATTACCTCAGAAAAAACACGATACTACACCGCCCAAATTAATCAGGCAAACAACTCTGCAAGAGAACTGTTTCAGGTAGTCACCCACCTTTCTAGCCCTCCTGTCCCCTGTTTTGACGGATCACAGGAGCTTTGCAATTCGCTTGCAGAGTTCTTCGAAGACAAAGTAACTGCTATCTTCTCAGCCTTCACTCACTCACCCCATGCCACCACCACCACGGTACTTCCATCCAGGACCGCACCCAGCTTCTTAACCTTTGAAGCTACCACGGAGGAACAAATCCAACGACTTGTTTCCAGTACAAAATCAGGATCACCCCTAGACCCCTGTCCTCCCGCCATTCTTAACCTCATTCCAGAAGCAATTTCCCCAGCTCTCACCAACATATGCAATGCCATGTTCATAACAGGCACATACCCTTCAGTCTGGAAGGAAGCCACCATTAAACCCCTCCTAAAAAAAACTACTCTCGACCCCCTCCTTCCCGCCAGTTACCGACCCATTGCATGTCTTCCGTTCCCAGCAAAAATCTTTGAAAAGATAATGAACATACAGCTGTCTAAATTCATAGATAATAACAACTTGCTGGATGATACCCAATTTGGGTTTAGACAGGGTCATGGGACTGAGACCGCGCTACTCAAAGCAGCTGATGAAATAAGAACGACGATGGATAAGGGAGGAGCGGCAGTACTAATATTGTTAGATCTCTCTGCGGCCTTCGACACGGTCGATCATGCCACCTTGATCGACCGTGTCTCATCAATAGGAATTCAGAATAAGGCGAAAGAACTTCTTGCCTCATTCTTGATGGATCGTCCACAGACAGTAAAAATGGACAAGTTCACCTCCCGCACCTTCATACTTCCTTGCGGTGTACCACAGGGCTCCTCGCTGAGCCCGACATTATTTAACATTTATGTTTCGGACTTAGCGAGGGTAATAAAATCTTACAGCATTGCCCTTACAACATACGCTGACGACACCCAACTGGTGCTATCGGTACACAACAATGGTACTTCAGTTGCAGCAAATTTCCAAGAGGGAATGCGGGCAATCAGTTCCTGGATGTCATCAAACTGTCTTAAATTGAACTCTGATAAGACAGAGGTGATGACATTCGGGAAACTGGAACCAACCTGGTCCCCCCAATGGTGGCCACCCGAGATGGGAATCCCTCCTCAACCTGTCACCACGGTTCGCAACCTTGGAGTCATATTTGATAACAAAATGACCTTCCAGCAACATGTCAACTCTGTGGTGTCCTCATCCTTCTACATTCTGAAAAAAATTAAGAAACTTATGCCATACCTTCCGTCGTCGGCCGGCAAAACCCTAATCAGTACTTTGGTCTTTTCAAAAACTGACTACTGCAATGCCCTTCTTCTCAATGCCCAAGAAAAAGTCCTTAACAGATTGCAGCTAGTCCAGAATGCCTCGGCCAGAATTTTACTGGGCATTCCCAAGTTCACCTCCATTTCCCCTTATATTCGACAGCTGCACTGGCTGCCAATCAGGAACCGGACAAAATTTAAGGCACTATGCATTGCATACAAAGCCATCAATAATACAGGCCCACAGTTTCTTAAAAATGCCCTCTCTCCGCTCCATCATTCAAGAATACTACGTTCATCCTCAGCTCACTTGCTGAAAGTCTCACGTACAAAAAAAGCTAACTGGGGTGACAGATGTTTCACTATTTCTACAGCTAAACTTTGGAACACATTACCCCTACACATCAAAACTGCCCCCACCCTCATTAACTTCAGAAAAAAACTAAAAACCTGGTTCTTTGCATTATAATCTTTCAGCCTCAGCGATGGCTCTGTACTCTAAGCGCCGAGACACCTATGGGTAGTTGCGCGCTATAAAAATCGCATAAACATAAACTTAAACATACTACTGAAGCCATTATTTGGAGCAAAAAAGTAGAGAGAGCAACAAACAGGTCTTCCTCAGTCAAAGGACAAAGTCAGAATAAGGAAAAAAGGTGGGGTCTTTCATCATTTAGAAAAAAAAACTGTCCTGAACCAATGAGAAGTGTTATTTTCAGGTCACAAGACCAGGGGCTTCATCATTATGAAACTAAAACTGTTATGAACCAATGAAAAGTGTTATTTTCTGCTCACATGACCCGACGCGCTTACGCTACGCGCCCGGGGGCGCGCAGCGTAAGCGCGTCGGAAGTTTACGTTGTGCGATCGTATTCGCTCGAGTACTTCCGGGTGCGCTTACGCCGTGCGTATCACGCGGTCGCGGCTACGCGATACGTCACGATCATGTTTTCGTTTGCGATATTGGCGCTCACGGGACGCTCCCCGGAGCGCGCCAGGGGGCGCTTTTCAGAAATACGCTTTTTGGGGCGCACTCCGGGGCGCGCTCTGGGAGCGCTCCCCCCAAAAATAAAAAAATAAAAAATGGGATAATTGTAGGGACAGGTAGCCCTATTCTGAAGTGGTTTGTAAAAAAATTAACTTTATAAAAATATGTATTGTGCTACATTGGGCTTAATATATGTTAGAGCCAAAATGTAGCCCAAATGTAGCCCAAAGTAGCCCAATGTAGCCCAAAGATGGCCACCAGAGACCAAAGATTGTAAATGTAGCCCAAATTTCAACTAGATGTAGCCCAACTGTAGCCCAATGACAGAATGTACCAGAGTGTTAAAAAGAACAACTAGAGTGCTAACAGTCTTATTTATAAAGTGAAACTTATAGTTAGGAATTAGCATTAACAAAACCTATGAAATTCACTGAAAAAAACATAGGTTTCACACCAGTTATAGTTAGGAATTAGCATTTAAAAAACCTATGAAATTCACTGAAAAAACCATAGGTTTCACACCGGTTATAGTTAGGAATTAGCATTTAAAAAACTTATTAAATTCACTGAAAAAACCATAGGTTTCACACCAGTTATAGTTAGCTGGAAATTTTACTGATATAAAACCATTGAAATTCCCACGTTATAGTTAGTCGGACTCACTATAACTTGCGCGTGCAATGCACTGCTGATGACATCACATATTACATCACTCATGACATGGTGAGTGACATCACTCATGACATCACTGATGACACCATCCTTGTGACACAGTGACAGACCTCCTCTCAGTGTAAAGTAACCCTTGAGACACATATTCAAAAATAGAAACTGAAATTTTTAAAAAATGGACATACCTATATCAGTTACAACAAGCAATTCTGTACTTCCACTATCTATATACACATCCACTCATTCACCAACAGTTCTATATAGCCACTCATACATATACTCACTCATCATATGAAGAGATACACCTATACATCCTGTTACACACCGACATTCATCCAAAAGTTACTCACACACATATTCACACGTGCAAATAAACTATTGAACAACCATTTATTTGAATATAGAGTTATACACACACTTCCACCTTACTTCTATTGAAAATTACACATATTTATTCTCTTAAACAATCACTTATAGAAACACATACTTATTTAAACAGGAACTCTTACAATCTCTTACTCTCACATATACTCACTTATATACATCAATATTCATATATACTAGATTAAAACATATGTAGTTACTGATAAAGACACTAGTGAGACAGTCATTCACTCACTAACAAACACATATAGACACTCATCCACCCATACAGTCCTGTACATATGCTGTCTTCAAAACACATACAAACAAAGAGTCAGTCACTCATGCATCTATGTGCTAAGTAATACCCCCACCAAACCATATAGACACTCAAACTGATACTAATAAAAATATCAAATAACCCATATACATACGCATGTAGCTACTTATCAACACATGTAGCCACTTATACACAAAGTGAAACACTAATATATGTATTTAAATATTTAAACATAACTCACTAATATTTATTTTTCAGAAAGACACATATTCACTGGATGGTGTCATCAGTGATGTCATGAGTGATGTCACTCACCATGTCATGAGTGATGTAATATGTGATGTCATCAGCAGTGCATTGCACGCGCAAGTTATAGTGAGTCCGACTAACTATAACGTGGGAATTTCAATGGTTTTATATCAGTAAAATTTCCAGCTAACTATAACTCGTGTGAAACCTATGGTTTTTTCAGTGAATTTAATAGGTTTTTTAAATGCTAATTCCTAACTATAACCGGTGTGAAACCTATGGTTTTTTCAGTGAATTTCATAGGTTTTTTAAATGCTAATTCCTAACTATAACTGGTGTGAAACCTATGGTTTTTTCAGTGAATATATATATATATATATATATTACCTACTGGCGGTCGCCAGTAGGTAGTTATAGTTAGGATTGTTTTCCATAGGAAATCCTCAACATTCTATTTGGAATAACTTTGGCCCTGGTGGATGAGTCTTTGCGAATTTCTCAAAGAAGATGGCTAGGTTCGCTGCACTCCTTCCCTGAAAGTTTGGGGGGGATTGGTCAAGTGGGGGCTGAGATATAAGGGGGGTCCCAAAACGTGTTTTCTCCATGTTATTTTCCATAGGACCTTTAGACTCGGCTACAGTTCGAACGGGTGAATGAATTTATAAGAAATTTGCCAAAACTGTAGAGTCTTGTTCGCAGATTACGCTTTTTTTTGGAATGGTGTAAATCCGTTCAGTAGTTGTTGAGAAAATGAAAGTTAAAGTCAATTATATATCTATAGGCGCGCACACGTGCGCGCACCCAAGCGGCTGCGCGTGAGCGGTATTTTTTTTGGCTGCGTGACGTCTGTTAACGTTCGATTCGAAGGAAATCAGGAAGTTTTGTCCGCCATTTTGTCACTGCGAGTAAATATATTGTTCATTTCAAAGCGTTGAAACATGGAAAGGGGAGAAGGTAGAGATTGCCTTCCTGCGTAGGTTTTCTCAGGGTATGCAGTAAGGCCCTTAAACGCGAAAAGATATAATTTTTCTCCAAAAAAAAATACGGGATGCGCGCACCCGGTCGCGCACACCTATTCACAAGAGTGTGAAAATGGAGATTAATCAGAAGTTTGAGTGCTTAGATATAAGGTGGCTCTGAAAAGAGCCCTTGTGTTAATTGAGTGTTTTCTGCATTTATAAGTAAGTACCGATGCAGAGCCTGATGTTGCAGAGGAAGATTCTGTTTCCCTCATTCGTGAAATGAACACCGTCTCTCCTATAGACGTCTTGCATGTGGTATCGCAAGTTGTTGTGGTAAATAGAACCCATGCTATAATCTCTGAGGAATGCAGAAACAGATTTATTTACATGTCTCCTTGCTTTCTCAAATTGTGCACAATGGTGATTGGACCAATTCCATTTCTGTCTTTGGAATATACCAAGGCAGATTGAGGAAAAAGTGTCATCAATTGTCGAAAGGTGTCTTTTAGAAGCATTTCCAGACCTACCCCAGTGATTGTGCCTAGATCGTTCCCACCACAGTGCACAATTATAAGGTCTGGTTCTGGGAGATGCATAAAAGTTTTCACCAATGGAATTAATTGGTAACATTTCAATCCTCTTTTGGAAATCAATGTTATGTGTACATTTGGTAAGCTGAGGTTGCAAATTCGTCTGCTTACTGCATATTTTTCACTCCAGTGAATATAACTGTGTCCTATTAGCCAGACCTTCATTTTCAAGGGATTTGTAGTCGTCCTCCGATCGGTTCTGGAAGTGGAATGGTAGTTAGAAGTTGAAATTTTAAATAAAGAAAAAGGAAGAGGCTGGGTGTGGTTAAAAAAATAAAAATGATTGGTTGATTGTAACAAGTGGAGAGTGAACAGGTCAAAGTTTATGTTAAACGAAAAGTACTATAGGGTGTGAAAAAACAAGACATGTAACAGAGTTGTGGATTGGCAGGTGTTTCTGGAGGGAAAATAGTGTTCTTAGTTTGCTGTAGAACGTTGAGACATGAACTTTTGACCTGTGCCTTCAGCAAGGTGCAGAATGAGGTGTAACCATGGAAACAGCCGGAGATGGCAGTTGGTGATGGGTTCACTCTTTGGTGCCTCTGCATCTGAGTCTGTTCTCTGGTGGCTGGCGGACAACTGTTTGTTATTGTGGAGATGAAAGGGTGATAAGGAGAGAAATACGACATAGCGTCTGGCCTGTAGAAGCGTGGGAGCAGTGATTAACTCTGAGTGAAGCGGAACTGTGTCGGTGCTTAGTAACAGTAAAAAAAAAAATGTTAACAGTGGTATAACTGTCTTTACGGTGCGCGACCTACTAAGAAAGAGTTCACGGGCCGTATTTGGCTTGCAGGTTCTAGTATCAGTAAGTGAGGTCGAGAAAAGAAAATATTCAGGACTTTATTTATGAAGGCCTTGCGCCACCGGTGCGTTACTTTTTCCCATTTTAAAAAATGAGGCACTGGCGGCGGAAGGTCTTCATAAATAAGGTCCTCCGTGTCTACAGTTAAGGTTATGTGGAACCCATGAATAGTTTTTCAATATGAAATCATTTCAGTTGAGATTATGGATTAAAAGAGAAACCGTGACAATTTGAAATGTTTATTTAGAAATGTACTATTTTAAAGGCAAATCATTATGTAATCTGAGTACAGAAATTGCAAAAAACACAGTAATTGGTATTGTCAGTAGTACATGGAATACAAACGCTATAGTTGAAGAAAAATGAATATAGTTGGAAAAAAACATTGTACAGTCTTATAAGGAAGTATATTATATTTTAATAAATGGAAGAAGGTTTCTGGCCTTTCAGTTTAGGAACGATATATGAAAATGCAAGTGGTTATACATCATTACTTTATGAATCAGCTGTCTAACAACACGAAATCATAATGTCCACTGTTAGTAAAGCAAATAGGTCTGTTCTTCAAAAGAAAATATGGAAAATAACGTGAAGAATATAGAAAACCAAAAGGAAATGAGGACGTCAATGGGTTGTTTGAGAGTTATTGAAGCATTGTTTAGGCAAAATAGGTAGCTTCTGCTTGTAACAGGAAATCAGTTTTATCATTTGAAAGTATGTCAGCTATCCAATGGAAAAGAGTAAAGCAGTACTGATGATCTGTTATAATCGGAGCCTCTTTTACCATCAGAGGGCAGCTCGGTGGGTTTTCGATGTAGCTCGCTGTTAGGAAAGAGTTAACCGTCCATTGTGTAGGCAAAGTATGCAGCAAGTGCCTCTAACATGAAATCATTGATATCATCTGAAAACATGTCAGCCATCCAATTGAGAAGATGAAAGGAGCATTCATGATCTGTCATTATTGGGGCGTCTTTTACCATCATAGGGCAGCTCGGTGGGTTTTCGATGTAGATCTCTGTTAGGAAATCTTGCGCCGCTGCGAATATATTCCAATGACCCAGAACTCCTTGTATCGCTGCAAAGGCCATAAACCCTCCGTTGTAACAAAGCTGTTCATGATCAAGTAACGGATTCATGAGGTGATTGTAATTCGGTTCAGGAGGTACCAAATTGCAGAGACATAAATCCAGGGCCCACGTGAAATCACAGCTCAGGCAATGAAATACAGGCTGCACACAGGTGAAATACGAATATCGAAATGATAATCGATATGAAGTATTCAAAGTTGAGAGTGGTAAGGTGCCGTAGTATAGAAGCATTCTCTGTCGAAATAGTTCTAAGTGGCCCGGCTCGTTTGCGAAGGCAGGAGGGACATCCATTTTGAATTTCCCAAGATGGTACAGGAAACGGCGCAGCACCGCTGGTTGTATAGCAATTCCACAGAATTAGGTCGCCGGCTATGCAGTGGAGAGGAGCAGAATGACCTGATACATTTTCTAGGAGTCTAGTCACTTATATATTGCTTAGTGGTTATTAAAAAAGTAGCTTTTTTTTAACTGGAGTATGCGTTAAAAAATAAGGGAGTGATTTGAGGGAGTTGTAAAGCAAGGTCAATTTTTTTTACATCAATGCTGTTTTCTGTGAATGTTAGCTTAGTGAAAGATATGTGTGTGAGCAGATGCAACGTTCAGTTTTAAATGTGACAATGGCGGTCTTGTTCATGTCTTCCGATTCAAGGTCGGTATTCGCTGCCAAATACAAAGATTAAGAAACGCATGCGTGGGGTACATAGTGTGCATTCTTAAAGGAAAGCAAATGAAGGGTTATTTTTACCGCGTTAGCATTGTCGTTTAAAAAGTTATAGTGATTTCTATTATATGTGAAGAAAGTGTCACTGATGAAGACTGAAAATAAATCCTTATAAATGATACGGACTGGTGTATTTTAGAAAAGGTTTGTAACATTACATGAATTGTGGAAAAAAAAAAAAGTAATTGAAAGTGTATGGTTTGAAAATGAAAAGTAGAGGTTTATAGTTCATGTTTTGAAAGCAGTTCTAGAGGGTCATATGAAAGTGTATGGTTTGAAAATGAAAAGTAGAGGTTTATAGTTCAAGTTTTGAAAGCAGTTCTAGAGGGTCAGATGCATGATAGATTAATTAAAAATAGAACATGTTTTTAAATAGTATTTTGGAAAAAATATGTGCCTTTATGTACTATTTACATTATGTGCCTGTTGCGTATTCTTTGAGTTTTAGTAATCCTGTGTCTTATAAGTTTTCTAGGGGCGGTTTGAGGTTCATGGTGGGTTTGGGCAGGGAGGGTAGGTTGGGGGTTTGTAATAGGGGGTTCGGCTGGGGTGGAGTGCGGAGTTTAGTGAAAAGTGAGGGGGGCGGGGAGTTACGGTGTTTGGTAATGGAGCAGAGTCAGAGGACGCCACATTTGTGTTATGGGCTGCCACGGAAATTTGTATTTATTCTCAGAGGTTTATTATATTAAGGATATATATTAGCATGGTGGCTCTTGTAGTTTTGTGGTTCTGTGTATGTTTATAATGCTGGCTCTGTAGTTTTTGTTTATGGACCTTATTGCGACACACAGGGGACCTACGTTGCACAGTTGGAGATCAGAGACTTAGGAAATAAAACTTTATAATTGTAAGGGCTGTAAGCGATAGAAATCGCCCGTTCTCGGTGTAAAAAATATCACCGCTATTGGTGGTATTTTCTACGGTGTTAGTACTCGAAGGAGAATAGTAACATATATGTGAAATAAAATTATGTAATAGGCTCAGCATTTTACATTATCTTGGAAAACAAAAGTTGCTTTTACATAGCAATAAGTCTCTTATAATTAAGGGACGGAGTGTATATAGTGCTATTTAGTACTCTGCTATGTGATTGATGTCGAATATTTCATAAGAGGAGGCTTTAAAAGTTTTACGATAAACTGGCTTTCTAGGGAAGTGGGTGGAGTGTTCTGTGTAAATTGCAGAATAGAAACTAGTAAGAACCAATTGGAAGTGTTGTTTTAAAGTCACATGACTGCACATGCGTGTCTCGACGCGATAGGTCGCGCACTATAAGAAAGCGGCGAGAAAATATCAGCTAATATGCTCTTCAAGCTTGTTTTGGTACAAAGAGTTAGTTCTGAAAAGAACTTTTTTTTTTTTTCTTTTTTTTTGGAAACAAGTGTTATGATGCTTTTGATTTCTTAAAGTTGCGACGACATTTTTCAGTATGTCATACTATCCAAATAAAGTGAAGAAATGTAACTTTTCTTGGAGCATTTATGACTCTCAATTATTTGTTTAATTAGAGTAAAGCTTTGCTCTCCGTATACAAGAAGTTCTCCACAGTTCGTGCATTTCATGTGCACGTTCGCCAGATATGGTCTCAAGTCCATCTCAGCACTCGATGGAGATACAGGTCGTCCACCGGAAGATGTGTTGATTACTTCTGATGGTAATAGCGTGGCCTCCGTTTTTCTTGTCAAAGGTGGTCGCTCATTTTCATCAGATTCGGAAGATGAATGCGGAACGGTAGCCATTGTACCGAAGTCTTCGGGAAGATGTTCAACGTTGTTGTCTCTTGAGAGTAGAAAAGAAAGAGATGGTAATGGGTGGAGTGCTGCGTGTAAATTCCAGAATAGAAACTACCAAGAACCAATTAGAAGTGTTGTTTAGAAGTCACATGACTTCACATGGGAGTGTCAGGTCCTGTACGCGATAGAAGGGTGCGCGCACCCGGTCTCGCACTAAAATAAAGCGGCGAAAAAACATCTTATAATATACTCTTCGAGCATGTTTTGGTGGAAAGAGTTAGTTCTGAAAAGAACTTTTTTTTTTTTTTTTTGGAAACAAGTGTTTTGATGCATTTGATTTCTTAAAGTTGCTACGATATTTTTCAGTATGTCACACTATCCAAATAAAGTGAAGAAATTTAACTTTTCTTGGAGCATTTATGACTCTCAATTTTGTGTTTAATTAGAGTAAAGCTTTGCTCTCCGTATAAAAGAAGTTCTCCACAGTTGTTGCATTTTATGTGCACCTTCGCCAGACATGGTTTTAAGTCCATTTTAGCACTCGATGGAGATACAGGTCGTCCACCGGAAGATGTGCTGATTACTTCTGATGGTAATAGCGTGGCCTCCGTTTTTCTTGTCAAAGATGGTCGCTCATTTTCATCAGATTCGGAAGATGAATGCGGAACGGTAGCCATTGTACCGAAGTCTTCGGGAAGATGTTCGACGTTGTTGTCTCTTGAGAGTAGAAAAGAAAGTGATGGAAGTGGGTGGAGTGCTGCGTGTAAATTTCAGAATAGAAACTACCAAGAACCAATTAGAAGTGTTGTTTAGAAGTCACATGACTTCACATGCAAGTGTCAGGTCCTGTACGCGATAGGAGGGTGCGCGCACCCGGTCTCGCACTAAAATAAAGCGGCGAAAAAATATCTCATAATATGCTCTTGGAGCACGTTTTGGTAGAAAGAGTTAGTTCTGAAAAGAACTTTTTTTTTTGGGGGGGGGGAAAGAAGTGTTATAATGCTTAAGATTTCTTAAAGTTGCTACTACATTTTTCAGTATGTAATAGTTTGAAAATGAAGTGAAGAAATTTATCTTTTCTTGGGGCATTTGTGACTGTCAATTTTGAGTTTAATAAGAACGAGGCTCTGCTCTCCATACAAAAGAATTTCTCCACACTTGTTGCATTTCATATGCACCTTCGCAAGATATGGTCTCAAGTCCATCTCAGCACTCGATGGAGATACAGGTCGTACACCAGAAGATGTGCTGGCCACCTCTGATGGTAATAGCGTGGCCAGGGCTCTTGTCGATGCTTTTGCATAATGCTCAGGATGCCTTTGTTTAACATGCCGCTGCATGGTGTGTGCAGAAAAGGAATATTTTTTATTTGGATTTCCCCTTGAGAGCTCCGAATTGCATATCGTGCAGGTTACTTTTGGCGCATTCACTTTCTTTTGATCTTCAGGATAAGTGAAAAATTGCCAAATGAAAGATTCCTTTTTTCTTCTTAACGGTGGTCGCTCATTTCCTTCAGATTCGGAAGATGAATCTTGTAGGGCAGCCATTTCAGCAAAGTCTTCCGGAAGATGCTCGACGTTGTTGTCTCTTGAGAGTAGAAAAGATTGTGAGGAAAGTGGGTGGAGTGCTTTGTGTATATTCCAGAACCGAAACTACTAATAACCAATTGGAAGTTTTGTTTTCAAGTCACATGACTTTACATGCGCTTCTCAGGACGTGTAGGCGGTGACACTATGTAGTTACGAACGTGATTACATACTTAGAAACTAGCATTCAAAAAAACTATGAAATTCACTGAAAAAACCATAGGTTTTACACACGTTATAGTTAGGAAGTAGCATTTGAAAAACCTATGAAATTCACTGAAAAAACCATAGGTTTGACACCAGTTATAGTTAGCTGTAAATTTTACTGACATAAAACCAATGAAATTCCACGTTATAGTTAGTTGGACTCACTATAACTTGCACGTGTAATGCACTGCTGATGATATTACATATTACATCACTCATGACATGGTCAGTGACATCACTTATGACACCATCCAGTGACTGTTTGTCTTTCTAAAAAATAAATATGTTTTATATATGTATATGTAAAGGTCGAGGGAAGAATAAATGTTTAAATTATTGTCTTAGTGAATGTTTTTTTCAAAAAGAAATGATTGGATAACTGGCTTATTAAGTGTACCTTAGTGAATACATATATTAGCGAGTAATGTTTAAATATTTGAATATATGTGAATAACTGGCTGCATGGATTGATGAGTACCTACATGTGTAGGTATTTGGGTTCTTAGATGTTTTTTTAGTATCAGTATGAGTGTTTCTATGGTTTTATGGGGGTATTACTAATCACATAGATGCATGAATGACTAACTCTCTTTTTGTATGTGTTTAGAAGACACCATATGTGCAGGACTGTATGGGTGGTTGAGTGTGTATAGTTTTATATGCAAATAAATGGATGTTCAATAGTTTATTTGCATGTGTGAGTATGTGTGTGAGTAACTTTTGGATGATTGTCGGTGTGTTACAGGATATATAGGTGTATCACTACATATGATGAGTGAGTATATGTATTAGTGACTATATAGAACTGTTGGTAAATGAGAAAATGTGTATATAGATGGTGGAATTACTGAATTGGTTGTTGTAACTGGTATGGGTATCTCCATTTTTTTGAAAATGTTAATTTCTATTTTCCAATATGTGTTTTAAGGGTTACATTACACTTAAAGGAGGTCTGTCATCAGTGATGTCATAAGTGATGTCACTGACCATGTCATGAGTGATGTAATATGTAATGTCATCAGCAGTGCATTACACGCGCAAGTTATAGTGAGTCCAACTAACTATAACGTGGAATTTCATTGGTTTTATGTCAGTAAAATTTCCAGCTAACTATAACTGGTGTCAAACCATAGGTTTTTCAAATGCTACTTCCTAACTATAACGTGTGTAAAACATATGGTTTTTTCAGTGAATATATATATATATATATATATATATATATATATATATATATATATATATATATATATATATATATATATATATATATATATAAAAATATATATTTTTCCACAAAGTGCCCTAAAGCATTGGGAGGGCACATGACGACACTCTCTGTGGTAGCAACCTCGCTGGAACTCGTCTGTCATTCCCCACCAGTTTTAATAGAAGCCGACGCGTTTCGAGGCTTTCCGCCCACTAATGGCATCACACTTAATAAATGAATTCAAATGGTGAAGTTTGCAGCGTATCCTTGTCAGCCCAAGAAGAAGGGTCAGAATGCCTCGAAACGCGTTGGCTTCATTTGAAATTGCTGGGGATTGACAGGCGAGTTGCACGAGGCTGACACTACAGAGAATGCCGTTGTGTGCCCTCCCGAAGCTTTTGGGCACTTTGTGAGAATTTAACGTACGCGGCAGCCCTTGACGCGGGGATTGAGCATCACTTTCAACAACTGGTTGCAAAGGCTGTGATTTGGAACCCCTCCTAATCACGAAGCACGGCGTTTTCCAGCTCAAAGAAAACTCATCTGTGAAATAACCTCGTCCTACCAAGGAATCTATTGGGTTTAAATGTGACATTGTACACTGCACCTACAAAGGTAATTACGAACTGTTCACCATTATGGACTACCTGTCCCAGTATTCCATCAGGCCGAGATAGGCCAAGCCCACTAATGGCATCACACTTAATAAATGAATTCAAATGGTGAAGTTTGCAGCGTATCCTTGTCAGCCCAAGAAGAAGGGGCGGAATGCCTCGAAACGCGTCGGCTTCATTTGAAATTGCTGAGGATTGACAGGCGAGTTGCACGAGGCTGACACTACAGAGAATGCCGTTGTGTGCCCTCCCGAAGCTTTTGGGCACTTTGTGAGAATATATATATATATATTACCTACTGGCGGTCGCCAGTAGGTATATATAGTTAGGATTTTTTCTCTATGGAACTTTTGAAAATTCTATGTCTAATAACTTTGGCGTTTGTGGACGGACTCGGCTGAAATTTTTAGGAAAATGGCACATTTTGTTTCTGAGCAGCCCCTGAAAATTTGGGGGGGTTCCGTCAAGGGGGGGCCGAGAAAAAAGGGGGGTCCCAAAACACGTTTTTCCCATTCGTTTTTCCATAGGGCCTTTGGCCTCACTTTTAGCTTGAACGGCTGAATGGATTTACACGAAACTTGGCAAAATTGTAGGGACTGTTAGCCCGATGTGCCTTTGCTGGGTCTCAATATATATGCTCCAGTGGATTTAGAGAAATTAACGTTTAAAAAAACAGATATATCTGTGACAGCGTCCCAGATAGCGCTCCAGATCGCGTACTTTTCGCGTAACGGAGCTTTGCGAAGCTGATTGGCTCTCCGGTGTCTGTCAACATTCTAAACAGTCCGGTGCGGCCGCCATCTTGTCTTTCGGTAGGATCGAGAGACAAGAGGAGGAGAAAAACGAAGGGGGAATTTAATGAAAGGGGGCAAGGTAGACCCCTCTTGACCCCCTAGGAATGATGTTGGGGTTATTAAAGGGTCCCGTGGGGCAAATAAAAAAAATTGATTTTTCGCGGTAGAAGCGCTTCTCGGTTCGTGAACCGGGTCGCAAACTGGTAGCGAAACGTGAATTCGCAATTTTGTGTTTCGATTTCATTAAATTACTAGATGGAGGAAAAGCAATGTGAGTATTGGGTATAAGGGGGTATGGGAGACGTATCCTGACCCCCTATGTTTTCTGAGGGTGGTTGAGGAGGCTCATATATGTTGATACTTGTCTTCCAGCGGTTGCGCGTGAACGTTTTCTTTTTTTTTTTTTGCCGCTTGACTTCTGTTAACGTTCGATTCAAAGGAAATTAAGAAGTGTTGATTGACATTTTGACACTGCGAGTACATATATTGTTAAAAATAATTGTTATAAATTAATCCGTATTGATAAACATTGTGTGCGCCATCTTGCTTTTTTTCCAATGCCACACTTTTGTCGTGCACGGCAGCCATTTAAGATGCCTTGACCAGACCCACTCTCTGTACGCCGCAGATCCTCAGCATGGCTCCCCACCCTCGCAAGCATCTCCTCCACGCACTGGTCACCCCTGCTCTCTCTCTCATGCATGGGCCATAAACTTCCCCCCATCTGCGCTGCTCTTCCCTGAGTATCACACCCTGTGCCCGCCCGACACCTCCCTTTCACCCTATTCACTACCGCACCCTCTGACACTCCTCTTCCTCTGTGTCCGATTGTCCAGGCCGTTCCCAGGCTATCACCTAGCCCTGCGGATGTAGTTTATGGCCCCAACTGTAAAGAATCACCCCTGTTCAAAGGAGTTACAGTAGATCAAGGTCGCCACCTCATGAGATCTGTCACACCACACGCGTTCATACTATCTGATAACAATCCTGTATTGTGATTGGGGAGGGGATTCTCACTGTAAGGGTGTGTGGGACCCAGCCTGAAGCGGAAGATTCCAGGGATGCCTTTTTGTACATCAAAGTCTTCACAATTATGTGTCACATTAAAAATATATAGCACTCCAACAAAGTAGTAGGATTATAACACTTTAATATCTTATAAATATATACAACGCTCCAACAAAGAAAACACGTTAAAAAAAAACTTTTTAAACAACTATTTATATGACATTGCTTTAACCAGGATAGACAAAGAAATGACACAGTGATGTAAAAGTTTCTGAAAGAAATGCCAAGAACGTCCCATGTGAAAGTGAATTTTATCTGGCAATTTTTTTCTTTTCCTTCTCATGAAAAGAAAGTTAATGCCAGGTTCGTTACCTGCCTCATCTGCAAAAAAAAAACTCTCGAGAGGGACCGAAAAAAAATATAGCTATGGTAATCATACCATGCATCGGCACATGGAGAGGTGGCACCCTCTTAATTATTCTAAAGCACAACTTCGAGATTTGGTGGATAATCCCCTTTCGGCAAAAACATCCATCAATGACTTAGCAATAAGTGAGTCAGAGGCAAGGGAAACGGTCCCAAATCTGCAAAAGAACTTTGGGCAGATGAGATTGACTTGTGTAGCATGTTGAAAATTAATTTCATGCAGAGAGATGAGTATTAATTTAATAAATAGATCATATGAAAATCATCAATGTCCAAAACGTCCTAGAAAGTAATTTTTGTCATTTTTGAGGAAGAGAGATAACCTTTAGTGGTACGGGGTCGTTTTCATTCGAACTAGGGGGCCAGGTGACATTCCTTCGGGGTGGCTTAGGGGCATTTAAAACAACTTCCCTGATACAGGTAGCATATAAAGTAGAGGGTAAATACCAGGATCTTTATCGATTGCTTTATGCTGTACAAATATGAAAAACACATACAACAAACCTGGACCATTCATATTTTCAATGTTTCTGCGTACTATACTTTTTAACCCTTAACTAATTGAGCTGCTTGATTTCACCTGCTTTTTAAAAAAAAAAATCGGAAACAGTGGCCATTTCTTCGAAACTTACCAATCTACGCGTTACAACTACGTTTGCTTTTTCAAAAACCTTTAATAAAAATGTTGGTGCCCAAATACGGGCCTACAACCCCGTGGGCCGGCCACGGAGCGGATTGGTGTCAGTACAACGCGGATTTTTACAACGCATTCCGTTACAACGGAATTTTTACAACGCAGGATCCATTACATCGGATGCCATTACAACGCATGGCATTACATAGCAGATGCTATTACAACGCATGGCATTACATCGTAAGTATAGGTAAATATACCTTTTTTTTAAAAATGTTATTAAGTTAATTTAATTAATTTAATTTAATTTATTTAATTAAAATACATTTTAAAATAGCCATTAATTTATTTTAATAAAATAATATCTATTTAATAAATGTAATGTTAATAAAAAATGGAAATAATTTAATGTAATTAAAATAATGCAATTAATTTAATGTACATATTTTTATAATTGAAATTAAATTAAATTAATTGAAATAATGTATTTAGTTTAATTAATTTAATTAAAAAATGTAATTAATGTAATAAAATTAATTTAATTTAATAAATATATTTTAATTAATTTTAAAATGGTAAATATAATTTAATTATCCCAAAACACAAACCTACCCCTGAACCCTACAATACCCCTGTACCCCAAAACCCAAACCCTGCCCTAAAACCTAAAAAGACCCCTGTACCCCAAAACCCAAACCCTGCCCTAAAACCTAAAAAGACCCCTGTACCCCAAAACCCAAACCCTGCCCTAAAACCTAAAAACACCCCTGTACCCCAAAACCCAAACCCTGCCCTAAAACCTAAAAACACCCCTGTACCCCAAAACCCAAACCCTGCCCTAAAACCTAAAAACACCCCTGTACCCCAAAACCCAAACCCTACCCTAAAACCTAAAAACACCCCTGTACTCCAAAACCCAAACCCTACCCTAAAACCTAAAAACACCCCTGTACCCCAAAACCCAAACCCTGCCCTAAAACCTAAAAACACCCCTGTACCCCAAAACCCAAACCCTGCCCTAAATCCTAAAAACACCCCTGTACCCCAAAACCCAAACCCTGCCCTAAAATCTAAAAACACCCCTGTACCTCAAAACCCAAACCTTGCCCTAAAACCTAAAAACACCCCTGTACCCCAAAACCCAAACCCTACCCTAAAACCTAAAAACACCCCTGTACCCCAAAACCCAAACCCTACCCTAAAACCTAAAAACACCCCTGTACCCCAAAACCCAAACCCTGCCCTAAAACCTAAAAATACCCAAACACCCCAAAACATATACCTCAGTACCCCAAAACATATACTCCTATACTCATACTTATTAAAAAAATTACTTAAATTAATATATTTAATTTATAATATTTAAAAACATAAATAAATATTTTTATTTATAATTAATAATAATTAAATCAATTATATAATATTAAATAAAATTAAAAAAATTATATACTTACCAATACTTACGATGTAATGGTATGCGTTGTAATACCATCTGCTATGTAATGCCATGCGTTGTAATGGCATCCGATGTAATGGATCCTGCGTTGTAATAGCTGCGTTGTAACAGCATTACGACGTAAAAGTTGCGTTGTAAGTGTTACATACCCCACGGAGCAGGCTGGAACTGTAAATGGGGGCGGGGGGGGGGTATTTATTTGTGGAAAACATAACAGAGTCAGTGGTCGTTGATTTCATAGTAAAAAGTGCGACAAGTGCAACAAAATCATATTGATAATTCATTGTGAGCAAGTACCATTAGTGTCGACAATTCCAACCTTCAATAATAAATACAGTAATCAATGATGCATTAGAACTTAATATCAATTCATTGTTAGAACGTGTAATCATTCTTATCCCATATCAATTCATGTGCTAAAAACTGCATACATATCTCATGATATCAAGGCTGAGCAATCGGGGCACAACAAGGAGTTGAGAGTTTCATTTGTACCGGCGCCATTTTGGGTGAGGTCAGGAAGGTCCAAGTATAGTCAAAATGTCTCCACCAACTCGTGGTTGGACCGGGACCTCTTTCGGCAGTCCAAAAGTTTTCGTTGAAGGGTAGCAGAGGGGACTGCCGACATGAACCATCAGTCAAAGTGGGGTGGGAGGCAACAATCTCTCCTACCGGGTCATACTGGTGTCCCACCGGAACTGATCAAGTTGGTAGTCTTGCAGGATTTTGGTGATTTCAAGACTGAGGCCGTCACCGGCATGAGCGCGCCGACGTCCCGCAGCTACGTCGTGGTCGTTCCGTGGGTGATCATGGCAGTCATTCCCCATCGGGGGTCGGGGGCTCCCGTGGCTCTTATAAAATCTTCAAAGTTGAGGAGAACATTTCTGGACGCAGGAAACTAGAAGCGTTGTTGCACCGCAACAGTGGACGAGACCCCCGCTGGGTGAGCGGAGCATCATTGCCTCGCAATAGTGGACGAGACCTTTTGTCGGCTGAGTGGAGCGTTGGGGGTGCAGCTCGTTCGCGCCGCCTCTCCCTCCCAGCGCACCCCACCTGGCGGTGATATCCCTGATGTCCAGACTAGGCGATAAGAGGGGGGGGAGTCGTAGGCAGAGGCAAGACATCCCCCCCCGTGGCCTGCAGGGCGCCGCTTCAGGACCGAACGGGGAGCCCGGGGCCAGACCAGGAGATACGAGGGGAGGGTCGGTGGCATGTGCAAGACATTCCTCTCCAGTGTTGTCGCAGCTATAGTTCCCGTCGGCCTCGGCTCCTCTCCTGGTGCACCTTACGCGACGACCCTTTTGATGGGTGAGTGGAGCATTGGGGGTGCAGCTGAGGGGCCCCCACCTTGGGGGGTGGGAGAGGCTCGTTCGCGCCGCCTCTCCCTCCCAGCGCACCCCATGCCGACACCTGGCGTTGATATCCGTGATGTCCGGACCAGGCGATAAGAAGGGGGGGTGGGGGGGGGTCGGAGGCAGAGGCAAGACATCCCCCCCATGGCCTGCAAGGCGGAAAAAGAAGGGAATAGGGAGACCAGTACATTTCGGCCCATCCACGCCACGGCTGATGGCAGTTAGCTGGGCCCCGCCCTGCACGTGTCGAGGCCTCATCTTCCGGGTGGGCGTAACCGTGGCCCTGTTGCACTTCGGGAGTTTCCGGAACGGGGGTAGGTATCTGCTGATTTGTATCTATTTCATGTTACCGTTTGTGGGCGTGGCGGGCGGTGAGACAGACATGCTTGGAGCAGTGGGGGGGTGGCGGAGCCTAGCTACCTCGTGGCTGCCGTAACGTCAAGCTTGGCTTTTTTCACCACTTCCATGTTTCTTATTTCTAGCGAAGTCAAAAACTCATCAGTGGCCTACTGATTTTGTTTGATTTCTTTCCCTTTCTTTTCAAGTGTATTTCATGCTAAAGTTTCTGTTTAACAGGATATAGTGATTACTTCGTTTTTTACATATGTCTTCTTTATTAGGGGTACTCTCCGGTTGAGCCAGATGATGTACCTCTAATAAATGGTCCGGGTGGAACTAGTTTCTCAATCAGTGGGGAGTAGATGGGTATGACAGATTACAACGGGGGACAAAGGTCGGCATTACCCACCCTTCACTACTTGCAAAGACTAGACAGAATATTTCTATTCCACGTTATTTACAAACAAAGAATACCTCCAGAGAACTATTCCTTGAACAATTAATGTCCAGCCAATCAATCATCAGTGGGGAGAAAAACAGGTATGACGGATTACAACGGGGGACAAAAGTCCGCATTACCTATCCTTCACTATCTGCAAAGGGAGACAGAATATTCCTATTCTTCTCTGTTTGTAGACAGGGAATATCTCAAAGAGTAATAATCAATAAAAAATTAACAACTTTAATGTAAATGCTCACAATATGACTACTCAACGAAGTTAAAAAGTAACGGATATAGGTACTTGAGAGGTTTTCGGTGGCAGATAATCTACAATATACACTTGTACATATGAGTCTGATACAGGGCGGATCTCTGTATAACTATGGATAATTGGATATTAGGATGGCATACAAAGCTCCCAACCTTCTTACTTTTTCTCTTAAAGAGTTTCAAATTGGGGACAAATATTAGGCTGTGCTCTAGAGGTTGACTGTGTTGCTCCACTGGTACTCGGGCCTTCTCATGAAGCAGAAGGAGCCGCTCTCAATCTCCTTAACTCTTCCCTTGCAAAGTTGACCGGATTCTTAGTCTGCAACTGCTTCAGCATACTTGCAGTTCCACACAAGTCCTTTTTATTGGGGTCTCCTCTTGAAAGCAGTCTTGCATATGCGGCAAGTAACTTTTCTTGCATTCACCTTTTTTAAGACTTGTGAAAATTAATTTCAAAACATTCAATAAATACGGTGTTACTATGCATTGTGTCATATGCTTTATTAAAATATGCAGAAAATGTTCCCTTTATTTGTTGTTAAGGTCTTTACAAGAGAATTTGAAAGGAGAAAGTAGGAGATGAATAACACATGTAGGACGTTATATGTCAAATTGCAAAAATTGATAAAGAGGGTGGACCAAAGTCTGCATGTACAATGCCAGTGGAAGCGTTTCAGGCACACTGCGAAGATTTAAAAAAATATAAATATTGTCAAGTTTTACTTTGACTTGTGATGTTTGATCTCATTTAGTCACTTCAATCTAAATTTAAACACTAATTTTCTTTTTGTTTTGCAGATTAACTACAAAACTTATTTTGGACTCCCTATTATATGTTGTTTATTATATTGTTTTGTTACTTATAGTTCTAGTTATTTATTGTAGTGTTATATTTTAGTTATAGTTCCAGTTATTGTTTTAATAAAAGTTAATTAAAAAAGTACATACGTCTGTTTTTTTGTGGGGGTAGCAGTCATCAATAGAAATTATATTTATAATTTGAAGTATAATGCTGAAGCTCACTCATTAGCAACATATTGTGGTGAAATTTTTAACCTATGTGCTGACGTAAGTGTTCCATAAACTACTACTATGGTAACAGGCAAAATACTGTTTGGGGGTAGGGTATAATACGCAGGAATGCTGTAAAAATAAATTAGCAAGGGCAGTTTTGTTTTCCACTGTTGCAACATAAAGTGATCAATAAAAATCCGATAATCAGGCCTATCAGCGACTAAGACAGCAGGTTGAGTCTCTTTTGCTCAACGGCTCCCTCATGGGACGAAGAAACGCCCTTTTTCACGAAATAGGAATATTTTACTTGCAGGACAGTTGTTAATTTCCCGTGAAAATACATTAGCCTGGAACATTGTTAGTGATAAACTGTAAATGCATCTGGGTCCTTTGCTTAAAAAAAATATATATAAAATATATTTGTGAATTAGAATAAGAATATATGTTACAGCTATAGATATTTGCTATTAAAAAAACATTAAAATTCACTGAAAGAAACATAGGTTTTAGGCCATATATAGTTAGGGATTAGCATTTACAAAACCTTAATTTACTCGCACAAAACCATTGAAATTCGCATATATAGTTAGATGCAATAACTATATATCGCGCACCCGCAATCCACTGCTGATGATGTCACATATTACATCATTCATGACATGGTCAGTGACATCACTGATGACATCAATGATGACAACTCAAATGACATCACTGATGATAACTCAAATGACATCACTGACAACATCACTGATGACATCAATCATGTGATAATACGATCAACCTCTTCAGACTCTAATATAACCTTAGATACACTCAGAGTAAACAGACACTCACAGACTGTCACTCATCCATGGAGTTACTCACACACCTAGTCAGTCATGCACTGAATCAATCACATCTCCATTTCCTCAACTATACAGTTATACACACCTTACTTATTCAAACATATTCTAACACATATTTACTCTCCTATACAATCACTGATACAAGTTTTCAATGATCCATTCAGCCACTCACACATTCACTGGCTCTTATACACAGTAATTTATATATGTGAACTCTCACATGTACTGTGTTTTACATATGTACTTACTTTGACATGTAGCACTGAGATATCCATTCACTCACCAATACACTCGTACACAGTCAACCACCCATACAGCTGTTTCCACATACAGTTTTGAACCCATAGATCTAGTGAATCAACTGTTCACACATGTATGCACAGAGTCACACACCCCCCAGCCACTCCCACACACACACTCACTCTCCCATACAAATACTTAGGCAACCAATCAATAACCCATATAGTTACTCATATAGCTACTGATCAACACATGCAGCAGTTCATAGAACAACAGATATAATGATGCACAAATTAAGACAGTTTAGTCACTAACCCATGCACTCAGTGAGACACATTTAATCACTCTCTCATACAGTCAGTCATGCACCTACTAAATCCTTCATCCAGACACTTATACATCCACTCATTCTTTAATATGTAAGACATATTTTAACTTTACAGAAACATGTCATGGATGATGTCATCAGTGCTGTCATCAGTGATGTCACTACCATGTCATGAATGATGTAATATGTGACATCATCAGCAGTGGATTGCGGGTGCGCGATATATAGTTATTGCATCTAACTATATATGCGAATTTCAATGGTTTTGTGCGAGTAAATTGAGGTTTTGTAAATGCTAATCCCTAACTATATATGGCCTAAAACCTATGGTTTTTTCAGTGAATATATATATATATATTACCTACTGGCGGTCGCCAGTAGGTAGTTATAGTTAGGATTGTTTTCCATATGAAATCCTCAACATTCTATTTGGAATAACTTTGGCCCTGGTGGATGAGTCTTTGCGAATTTCTCAAAGAAGATGGCTAGGTTCGCTGCACTCCTTCCCTGAAAGTTTGGGGGGGATTGGTCAAGTGGGGGCTGAGATATAAGGGGGGTCCCAAAACGTGTTTTCTCAATGTTATTTTCCATAGGACCTTTAGACTCGGCTACAGTTCGAACTGGTGAATGAATTTATAAGAAATTTGCCAAAACTGTAGTCTTGTTCGCAGATTACGCTTTTTTTGGAATGGTGTAAATCCGTTCAGTAGTTGTTGAGAAAATTAAAGTTAAAGTCAATTATATATCTATAGGCGCGCACACGTGCGCGCACCCAAGCGGCTGCGCGCGCGAGCGGAATTTTGCTGCGTGACGTCTGTTAACGTTCGATTCGAAGGAAATCAGGAAGTTTTGTCCGCCATTTTGTCACTGCGAGTAAATATATTGTTCATTTCAAAGCGTTGAAACATGGAAAGGGGAGAAGGTAGAGATTGTCTTCCTGCGTAGGTTTTCTCAGGGTGTGCAGTAAGGCCCTTAAACGCAAAAAGATATAATTTTTCCCCGAAAAAAAAATACGGGGTGCGCGCACTCGGTCGCTCACACCTATTTACAAGAGTGTGGAAAAGGAGGTAAATCAGAAGTTTGAGTGCTTTGATATAAGGTGGCTCTGAAAAGAGCCCTTGTGTTAATTGAGTGTTTTCTGCATTTATAAGTAAGTACCGATGCAGAGCCTGATGTTGCAGAGGAAGATTCTGTTTCCATCATTCGTGAAATGAACACCGTCTCTCCTATAGACGTCTTGCATGTGGTAGCGCAAGTTGTTGTGGTAAATAGAACCCATGCTATAATCTCTGAGGAACGCAGAAACAGATTTATTTACATGTCTCCTTGCTTTCTCAAATTGTGCACAATGGTGATTGGACCAATTCCATTTCTGTCTTTGGCATATATTGGAATATACCAAGGCAGATCGAGGAAAAAGTGTCATCAATTGTCGAAAGGTGTCTTTTAGAAGCATTTCCAGACCTACCCCAGTGATTGTGCCTAGATCGTTCCCACCACAGTGCACAATTATAAGGTCTGGTTCTGGGAGATGCATAAAAGTTTTCACCAATGGAATCAATTGGTGACATTTCAATCCTCTTTTGGAAATCCATGTTATGTGTACATTTGGTAAGCTGAGGTTGCAAATTCATCTGCTTACTGCATATTTTTCACTCCAGTGAATATAACAGTGTCCTATTAGCCAGACCTTCATTTTCAAGGGATTTGTAGTCGTCCTCCGATCGGTTCTGGAAGTGGAATGGTAGTTAGAAGTTGAAATTTTAAATAAAGAAAAAGGAAGAGGCTGGGTGTGGTTAAAAAAATAAAAATGATTGGTTGATTGTAACAAGTGGAGAGTGAACAGGTCAATGTTTATGTTAAACGAAAAGTACTATTGGGTGTGAAAAAACAAGACATGTAACAGAGTTGTGTATTGGCAGGTGTTTCTGGAGGGAAAATAGTGTTCTTAGTTTGTTGTAGAACGTTGAGACATGAACTTTTGACCTGTTCCTTCAGCAAGGTGCAGAATGAGGTGTAACCATGGAAACAGCCGGAGATGGCAGTTGGTGATGGGTTCACTCTTTGGTGCCTCTGCATCTGAGTCTGTTCTCTGGTGGCTGGCGGACAACTGTTTGTTATTGTGGAGATGAAAGGGTGATAAGGAGAGAAATACGACATAGCGTCTGGCCTGTAGAAGCGTGGGAGCAGTGATTAACTCTGAGTGAAGCGGAACTGTGTCGGTGCTTAGTAACAATAAAAAGAAATGTTAACAGTGGTATAACTGTCTTTACGGTGCGCGACCTACTAAGAAAAAGTTCACGGGCCGTAATTGGCTTGCAGGTTCTAGTATCAGTAAGTGAGGTCGAGAAAAGAAAACATTCAGGACTTTATTTATGAAGGCCTTGCGCCACCGGTGCGTTACTTTTTCCCATTTTAAAAAATGAGGCACTGGCGGCGGAAGGTCTTCATAAATAAGGTCCTCAGTGACTACAGTTAAGGTTATGTGGAACCCATGAATAGTTTTTCAATATGAAATCATTTCAGTTGAGATTATGGATTAAAAGAGAAACCGTGAATATTTGAAATGTTTATTTAGAAATGTACTGTTTTAAAGGCAAATCATTATGTAATATGAGTACAGAAATTGCAAACAACACAGTAATTGGTATTGTCAGTAGTACATGGAATATAAACGCTATAGTTGAAGAAAAATGAATATAGTTGGAAAAAAACATTGTACACTCTTATAAGGAAGTATATTATATTTTAATAAATGGAAGAAGGTCTCTGGCCTTTCAGTTTGGGAACGATATATGAAAATGCAAGTGGTTATACATCATTACTTTATGAATCAGCTGTCAAACAACACGAAATTATAATGTCCACTGTTAGTAAAGCAAATAGGTATGTTCTTCAAAAGAAAATATGGAAAAGAACGTGAAGAATATAGAAAACCAAAAGGAAATGAGGACGTCAATGGCTTGTTTGAGAGTTATTGAAGCATTGTTTAGGGAAAATAGGTAGCTTCTGCTTGTAACAGGAAATCAGTTTTATTATTTGAAAACATGTCAGCCATCCAATTGAGAAGATGAAAGGAGCATTCATGATCTGTCATTATTGGAGCGTGTTTTACCATCATAGGGCAGCTCAGTGGGTTTTCGATGTAGCTCTCTGTTAGGAAATCTTGCGCTGCTGCGAATATATTCCAATGACCCAGAACTCCTTGTATCGCTGCAAAGGCCATAAACCCTCCGGAAAGTATGTCAGCTATCCAATGTAAAAGAGTAAAGCAGTACTGATGATCTGTTATAATCGGAGCGTCTTTTACCATCAGAGGGAGCTCGGTGGGTTTTCGATGTAGCTCGCTGTTAGGAAAGAGTTAAGTGTCCATTGTGTAGGCAAAGTATGTAGCAAGTGCCTCTAACATGAAATCATTGTTATCATCTGAAAACATGTCAGCCATCCAATTGAGAAGATGAAAGGAGCATTCATGATCTGTCATTATTGGAGGGTCTTTTAACATCATTGGGCAGCTCGGTGGGTTTTCGATGTAGCTCTCTGTTAGGAAATCTTGCGCCGCTGCGAATATATTCCAATGACCCAGAACTCCTTGTATCGCTGCAAAGGCCATAAACCCTCCGTTGTAACAAAGCTGTTCATGATCAAGTAACGGATTCATGAGGTGATTGTAATTCGGTTCAGGAGGTACCAAATTGCAGAGACATAAATCCAGGGCCCACGTGAAATCACAGCTCAGGCAATGAAATACAGGCTGCACACAGGTGAAATGCGAATATCGAAATGATAATCGATATGAAGTATTCAAAGTCGAGAGTGGTAAGATGCCGTAGTAGTCAAGCATCCTCTAAGTGGCCCGGCTCGTTTGCGAAGGCAGGAGGGACATCCATTTTGAATTTCCCAAGATGGTACAGGAAACAGCGCAGCACCGCTGGTTGTATAGCAACTCCACTGAATTAGGTCGTCGGCTATGCAGTGGAGAGGAGCAGAATGACTTGATACATTTTCAAGGAGTCTAGTCACTTATATATTGCTTAGTGGTTATTAAAAAAGTAACTTTTTTTGAACTGGAGGATGCGTTAAAAAATAAGGGAGTGATTTGAGGGAGTTGTAAAGCAAGGTCAAATTTTTTTGACATCAATGCTGTTTTCTGTGAATGTTAGCTTAGTGAAAGATATGTGTGTGAGCAGATGCAACGTTCAGTTTTAAATGTGACAATGGCGCTCTTGTTCATGTCTTCCGATTCAAGGTCGGTATTCGCTGCCAAATACAAAGATTAAGAAACGCATGTGTGGGGTACCTAGTGTGCATTCTGAAAGGAAAGTAAATGAAGGGTTATTTTTACCGCGTTAGCATTGTCGTTTAAAAAGTTATAGTGATTTCTATTGTATGTGAAGAAAGTGTCACTGATGAAGACTGAAAATAAATCCTTATAAATGATACGGACTGGTGTATTTTAGAAAAGGTTTGTAACATTACATGAATTGTGGAAAAAAAATAATGTAATTGAAAGTGTATGGTTTGAAAATGAAAAGTAGAGGTTTATAGTTCATGTTTTGAAAGCAGTTCTAGAGGGTCAGAAGAAAGTGTATGGTTTGAAAATGAAAAGTAGAGGTTTATAGTTCACGTTTTGAAAGCAGTTCTAGAGGGTCAGATGCATGATAGATTTATTAAAAATAGAACATGTTTTTAAATAGTATTTTGGAAAAAATATGTTCCTTTATGTACTATTTACATTATGTGCCTGTTGCGTATTCTTTGAGTTTTAGTAATCCTGTGTCTTATAAGTTTTCTAGGGGCGGTTTGAGGTTCATGGTGGGTTTGGGCAGGGAGGGTAGGTTGGGGGTTTGTAATAGGGGGTTTGGCTGGGGTGGAGTGCGGAGTTTAGTGAAAAGTGAGGGGGGCGGGGAGTTACGGTGTTTGGTAATGGAGCAGAGTCAGAGGACGCCACATTTGTGTTATGGGCTGCCACGGAAATATGTATTTATTCTCAGAGGTTTATTATATTAAGGATATATATTAGCATGGTGGCTCTTGTTGTTTTGTTGTTTTGTGTATGTTTATAATGCTGGTTCTGTAGTTTTTGTTTATGGACCTTATTGCGACACACAGGGGATTTACGTTGCACAGTTGGCGATCAGAGACTTAGGAAATAAAACTTTATAATTGTAAGGGCTGTAAGCGATAGAAATCGCCCGTTCTCGGTGTAAAAAATATCACCGCTATTGGTGGTATTTTCTACGGTGTTAGTACTCGAAGGAGACTAGTAACATATATGTGTAATAAAATTATGTAATAGGCTCAGCATTTTACATTATCTTGGAGAGCAAAAGTTGATTTTACATAGCAATAAGTCTCTTATTATTAAGGGACGGAGTGTATATAGTGCTATTTTGTACTCTGCTATGTGATTGATGTCGAATATTTCATAAGAGGAGGCTTTAAAAGATTTACGATAAACTGGTTTTCTAGGGAAGTGGGTGGAGTGTTCCGTGTAAATTGCAGAATAGAAACTAGTAAGAACCAATTGGAAGTGTTGTTTTAAAGTCACATGACTGCACATGCGTGTCTCGACACCTGTACGCGATAGGTGGGTGCGCGCACCCGGTCGCGCACTATAAGAAAGCGGCGAGAAAATATCAGCTAATATGCTCTTCAAGCTTGTTTTGGTACAAAGAGTTAGTTCTGAAAAGAACTTTTTTTTTTTTTTTTTTGTGGAAACAAGTGTTATGATGCTTTTTATTTCTTAAAGTTGCGACGACATTTTTCAGTATGTCATACTATCCAAATAAAGTGAAGAAATTTAACTTTTCTTGGAGCATTTATGACTCTCAATTATTTGTTTAATTAGAGTAAAGCTTTGCTCTCCGTATACAAGAAGTTCTCCACAGTTCGTGCATTTCATGTGCACGTTCGCCAGATATGGTCTCAAGTCCATCTCAGCACTCGATGGGGATACAGGTCGTCCACCGGAAGATGTGTTGATTACTTCTGATGGTAATAGCGTGGCCTCCGTTTTTCTTGTGAAAAGTAGTCGCTCATTTTCATCAGATTCGGAAGATGAATGCGGAACAGTAGCCATTGTATCGAAGTCTTCAGGAAGATGTTCGACGTTGTTGTCTCTTGAGAGTAGAAAAGAAAGTGATGGTAGTGGGTGGAGTGCTGCGTGTAAATTGCAGAATAGAAACTACCAAGAACCAATTAGAAGTGTTGTTTAGAAGTCACATGACTTCACATGGGAGTGTCAGGTCCTGTACGCGATAGAAGGGTGCGCGCACCCGGTCTCGCACTAAAATAAAGCGGCGAAAAAACATCTTATAATATGCTCTTCGAGCATGTTTTGGTGGAAAGAGTTAGTTCTGAAAAGAACTTTTTTTTTTTTTTTTTTTTGGGGAAAGAAGTGTTATAATGCTTTCGATTTCTTAAAGTTGCTACTACATTTTTCAGTATGTAATAGTTTGAAAATGAAGTGAAGAAATGTATCTTTTCTTGGGGCATTTGTGACTTTCAATTTTCAGTTTAATAAGAACGAGGCTCTGCTCTCCATACAAAAGAATTTCTCCACACTCGTTGCATTTCATATGCACCTTCGCAAGATATGGTCTCAAGTCCATCTCAGCACTCGATGGAGATACAGGTCGTCCACCAGAAGATGTGCTGGCCACCTCTGATGGTAATAGCGTGGCCAGGGCTCTTGTCGATGCTTTTGCATAATGCTCAGGATGCCTTTGTTTAACATGCCGCTGCATGGTGTGTGCAGAAAAGGAATATTTTTTATTTGGATTTCCCCTTGAGAGCTCCGAATTGCATATCGTGCAGGTTACTTTTGGCGCATTCACTTTCTTTTGATCTTCAGGATAAGTGAAAAATTGCCAAATGAAAGATTCCTTTTTTCTTCTTAACGGTGGTCGCTCATTTCCTTCAGATTCGGAAGATGAATCTGGTAGGGAAGCCATTTCAGCAAAGACTTCCGGAAGATGCTCGACGTTGTTGTCTCTTGAGAGTAGAAAAGATTGTGAGGAAAGTGGGTGGAGTGCTTCGTGTATATTCCAGAACAGAAACTACTAATAACCAATTGGAAGTTTTGTTTTCAAGTCACGTGACTTTACATGCGCTTCTCAGGACGTGTAGGCGGTGACACTATGTAGTTACGAACGTGATTACATACTTGGGAACTAGCATTCAAAAAAAACTATGAAATTCACTGAAAAAACCATAGGTTTTACACACGTTATAGTTAGGAAGTAGCATTTGAAAAACCTATGAAATTCACTGAAAAAACCATAGGTTTGACACCAGTTATAGTTAGCTGGAAATATTACTGACATAAAACCAATGAAATTCCACGTTATAGTTAGTTGGACTCACTATAACTTGCGCGTGTAATGCACTGCTGATGACATTACATATTACATCACTCATGACATGGTCAGTGACATCACTTATGACATCACTGATGACAGACCTCCTTTAAGTGTAATGTAACCCTTAAAACACGTATTGAAAAATAGAAATTAACATTTTCAAAAAAATGGACATACCCATACCAGTTACAACAACCAATTCAGTAATTCCACCATCTATATACACATTCTCTCATTCACCAACAGTTCTATATAGTTACTCATACATATACTCACTCATCATATGTAGTGATACACCTATACATCCTGTTACACACCGACAATCATCCAAAAGTTACTCACACACATACTCACACATGCAAATAAACTATTGAACATCCATTTATTTGCATATAAAACTATACACACTCAACCACCCATACAGTCCTGCACATATGGTGTCTTCTAAACACATACAAAGAGAGAGTTAGTCATTTATGCATCTATGTGATTAGTAATACCCCCATGAAACCATAGAAACACTCATACTGATACTAAAAAACATCTAAGAACCCAAATACCTACACATGTAGGTACTCATCAACCCATGCAGCCAGTTATTCACAAAGTGAAACATTGATACATATATTTAAATATTTAAACATTACTCGCTAATATATGTCTTCACTAAGGTACACTTAATAAGCCAGTTATCCAATCATTTCTTTTTGAAAAAAACATTCATTAAGACAATAATTTAAACATTTATTCTTTCCTCGACCTTTACATATACATATATAAAACATATTTATTTTCTAGAAAGACACACATTCACTGGATGGTGTCATATGGCTGAGATACCCGCCACCCCCTCTCAACACAATCCCCAAGGATGGGAAACCGGAAACAGTTCTGAACTTTTGGAAGGCGGGAGGGAGTGACCCTCCCGGCCGTATTTATTAAAATATGAAACAAAATCAAAACATTAAAATAACAGTTTCATATTATGTACAATTTCATTCCCACATTACGATGTTTTGGCTAACCTTAACATATTTCTAATACAAAGGTTCTCCTAGCCGAAACTAACATCCTACAAATACATTTTAACTTGAAATTGTACATCCTAACGTTAAGGGCCAACGGCAAGGTCGTAACCGGTGTCAGATCCCTAAACCAGAATTACCCCCTCACTTGCGAGGGGCGACCGCACAGAGGGCTGTACCTCATGTGCACATACCAATTTCCCTTGACTTGACGGGGGCCCCAATGAACTCGACGCCATTTTATGGTCGTCCGAGGACTCGTGTGAGGTGTCTAGAAGGTAGCGTAAACCCCCCTCCCCACCCCACACAACTTACCACATCTGCCGTCGCAGATGTCCTGGCCCCGGGAAATTCCCAGGAGGGGCCCGTAGCCCCTCCTATCCAGGGAGGGGCCTTGACCGCCTTCCCTTTCCTTTCGGCGTCCCATCCTTAGAAGGGACCGCCTCCCCGTTGAGGGGCCAATGGCCACCTCCCCCCGGGCGCTCCCATCCGTAATGGGTGACGCCCCCACCATAGGGATCTTCCAATTACTGCTCACCGATCATGACCTTACCGCCACAGGCCGGATAGTTGACCGGCTATCCGGACCCCCCACAAAACTCCTGCCTAAAGGTCATGCTGTAAACTCTTTAACCAAGCTATGAGGTCTCCTATGAGTAACACATTCCCCACCCGGGACAAATGGACCCCATCCTCCAAATACATACTGTCCCCCTTGATACAACCATGAGGAATAGAATGCAATGCATTTGAACGAAACAATCTACTCAATTTGTTATTGACTTTCTTTACCGAATGATTTATAGCAGACACCGAATTCGCCCCCCGCCACACCTTACGTGGAATCATATGGGACCATGCAATTCTGCACCCTGGAACCCTTCTCGCCAACCAACTTACTGTGGAAAGTATCGCCTCGAGAAGAAGTCGTCTACCAGTGGTCACCAAATCGTTGCCCCCAAGATGGACTATGATTATAGATGGCGGTGACCTTGTCCGCCCTAACAAACCCTCGAAAAAGGATTGAAAATGGTCAATACAGAGCCCGCCCCTTCCGTAGAAGGTCACCCTGTACCCGTATTCCCCAGCCATGTGAATCATGTCACCTGCTTTGAATACGTCCGCGGCGCGCCTCACGTATGAGTGGCCCACGACCCACACCACTTTTTCCGCAGCCGGTGATGTTTGACCGCTGGTTCCCAGGTGTCGGGTCGACTGCACAGTCCGCCCCGCCTCGTAAGCTTGCGAAACTGTAAACCAAACAAAAACAAGAAGCGTGAGTACTTGATAGCAGCTTCACAACATGTGCAACCGCACATACCTTTTGTAACAATTCGAGGACCAACGCCCCAATCGTTTCACTTTTTCCACACTCAGACCCCTGGCTGTAGCCTCAGTAGCAGCCCCTATCCGAAAGGAATGGGTCCCAAACTCGCCGGGGTTCAAGCCCGCGGCCGAAATTGCCATTGTAAGCACCCGCTGGAACTGAAACCTCGTCAGTGGGGTGGCATCAGCGTGTCTCAACAAGGTCCCCCCCCATGATGCCGCCCTCTGCGCTAAATATTCCTCTACGCAAACATCAGGGCACATGGGAGATCCGGGAATCCGATGTATGACTACGCAATCCCCAATCGCACCCTGATCGGCCTTGGACCTGACAAACGAGACAATCATCATCTCCCCCTTAACCTGAATGTGCTCTCGGCACAGTCCTCCCACCGTATCCCGCTTGTTCTTCGCCACCAGTTCGCTTACCCGCACTGCCCCATGGAATGCTAACGCAAAAGCGGCCCGGAATAACACTGTTTCATACTGGGATGAACATGTCGCAGGGAGTACGGATAATAACAGGGCCAACCTATCCAGACCTATCGGGTGCCTCTCATCTACTCTGCGACCCTCAAGGCGTTGCCACCCACGTAGCGCTTTCTGCACAACGAAAGACGCTGTCGGGTCCTGGATCCCATGAGCCCTTGCCATAAAGGAAATGGCGGCCCGATGCCTCTGGTCCGTAGCTACTGATTTGCCTGCCTGATGTAAAGACAGCAAAAATTTTACAACAAACTCTTCTTGGCCCCAAAGCTCCCCCCTAGCAGCACCCAAAAAGGACCAATCGGAACGGAACGCCCCTTCATATGCCTTCCTTGTCCTGGGTGCTAAACTCTCTCCCACCAGGTTTTGTAGTTCGGGGTACCGAGAGACCAGAGAGCTTCGGGAAAGGGTGCCGCCACCGGGTCCGCTGTGGGCAGAAAACCCCAGAAGGCCTGCATACGGAAACGAGAAAGCGCATCAGCCGCTTGGTTCAGTACCCCCGGCACATGTCTTGCCCTAAAGAGCACATTCAATTGCATACACAATAACACAATTTCTTTGAGCAATCTCAGAATCCATTTGCATCGTGCTGCCTGACTATTGATACACTCAACCACGGTCATGTTATCAGACCAGAACACCACAGAGTGATCCCGAAACCCCTCAGGCCATGTTTTCAGGGCCACCAAAATAGGGAAAAGTTCAAGAAAAGCAATGTTACTCGTCAGCCCGCACTCGTGCCACCATGACGGTCATCTTTGAGCCGACCATTGATTACCGAATATGGCGCCAAAACCTATACTCCCCGCCGAATCTGTCCACAGCCCCAGCTCCTCGGAGGACACCGCCGGCTTGTTCCAGACAATTCGACCATTGAAATCCGCCAGGAATGCCAACCAAATGCGCATGTCCTGGCGAATCTCTGCCGAGAGCCTCGTGCGGTGGTGTCCCTTTTTAAGACCGACCATGGCTTGTGCAATCGAGCGGGAAAAGGGGCGGGCCATTAGCATTACTCTAAGGGCAAAATTCAACTGACCCACAGTTTGCTGCAATTGATGCAAGTTCACCTTAGTCTCCCGAATACATGTTTCAAGGGAGGCCCTGAATTTCCCCACCTTCTCCTTGGGTAGCCGAAAGCAACCTTCTTCTGAATCGAGCTCTATTCCAAGAAACTCGAGCGAAGTCGATGGCCCCACAGTCTTACCTGGTGCCAATGGCACACCAAACTGACTCATCAGGACACAAAATTCTTTTAAAGCCTGTGCACATTCTGGATCCCCGGCTGGCCCCAAGAACAGAAAATCATCAAGATAATGCATAACATGCTGAAAACCCGTCTTTCTCATGAATACCCATTGCAGAAAACAACTGAATTTTTCAAAATAAGCACAAGATATGGAGCATCCCATTGGCATACATTTATCCATGTAATAGCGACCCTGAAACATAAAACCAAGGAGACTCTGGTCGTCTGGGTGTACCGGGAGCAACCGGAACGCTGACTCGATGTCTGATTTTGCCATCAGCGCTACGGGCCCCAGGCGATTCAACATGGCGACGGCCTCATCGAAAGATGCGTACCGCACCGAACACACTTCCGGGTCTATCGCATCATTCACGGAAAGACCTCGTGGGGCTGACAAATTATGTATTAGTCTAAACTCACCCGGGTCCTTCTTTGGGACCACTCCTAAGGGGGAACAAACAAAGTTAGCAACTGGTGGTATATCGAATGGTCCGGCAACCCGCCCTCGAGTCACCTCTTTCCCAATCTTTACCTGTACCACCGCCGTGTTTTGCAGGACCGACAGTTGGTTCATACAACGTGCTTTACCCTGAAAATTCCCCACTGGAATGCGGAAACCATACAAAAACCCGTCTCGCAACACCCCAGCGGAGACATGATCCGGGTATTCATTGAGCCAAGGAATCATTGCCATGGTATCAACCGGGGTAGGTAAAGGCGCCCCTCGGACTATTTCAGACCTGTTTGGCGCTTCCCCTACCACCGTTATCACCCGTTTTGGCTCTGCACATGGTCTCAGGATGCGAGGACTGTCCACACCCCCCACACTCGTGCCTAAACTTGCATGACCCCTGGGGCCTTGTACATTTTCCCCTATTAAAATTCCAACAGATCCCCTTTTTACCTGCGTTGCCACTCGGCTTCGAGTGATGCTCGTTACCTGCCCCCGTCCGAAAGGGCGTCCCAGACGAATGGCGGGAAAACTCACCCCCGCTACCCCCCGCCAATGGTGTCTTTAACATACCTGAATTCTCAATTTTTTGCCAAGAAATGGAGTCGTAACAATCCCAGGTCAAAGCTGGGCCGTGCTCCTTGGCCTTCCGAAAAACATTATCATAGTAAAACCACTGATTGCCCTCATATGATTGAGAATACTCCATGATACGTGTCTGATATATGGGCAACTCAGCCAACAACTCAGGCCTACGTTCCCCCATAATTGAAGTGAATATGCCAAACGCTCTGCCCCAGGTACCTATGTTCTCCTCGACCTTGAAGGCGGCCATCTTTGCGCGCCAAACACTCGGATGCAGAAACTCTTTTTGACCCTTCACATGCTCGATCTCGTAGTGATCGGTAAGCAAAGAAAACATGTTTACATACTTATCAGCCCAAATCTTTTCCTTGACCTCCATTGGAATATGCTGGGCCACTTTCTCTCTCCGTGAGGGTACAGATCCCTCCCCCGCAATCGGCAGTAGCCGCTTACCTGAATTAGAAGCTGTAATCGCTGCCGAACTCGTGCCCGCTGCGGTTTCACCCACCGGAGCCTGTGGGGGAACAGAAGATGATGCCTTCGTAGCCTCTCTAGATTCTCGCAGTTGCCTGATTACTGCCCTGGCGTCATCTGCCGTGGTGCCCTCACTATCTTTCCCCAACCACGCTGCCAGTTGTGCAGCCAACTCGGGAGGCATATCCCCCTCGTTCACAGGGGTGACTACGACGGGGATCGGTTGTCCCTCCTTCGGAACCGAGATTGGTTCCTCAATCGGTGTATCGGGAACCGGGGCCTCTCCCCCAGATGCCCCCCTCTTGGACCTCTTGCCTCTACCGCTGGGGACTACACCCGGCAATGCTGGCCCGATGATGCGCTTCGGGCCTCCTGCCCCGTTCATTGTCGCCATCTGCTTCTTCATCTCGGCCATATCCTTTACGAGCATGCGGAGCATCTGATCGGTACCGACCCGCTTTCCGACCTTCTTGCTCGGCATTCTCCAACGAAGATATCTGAAAGAACAAGGACAAAATTACAACGCTCAAAATTGGCTCTTCGTTCCGTCTCGAGCTCACGTGCAGCGGGGAGGTGCAGCTTCAGAGCACAGGAACAAGAGGATGCTTCCTTGGCTTGTTGCTCCTTTTATCCTTCTTCGGGCGGGCGTAAACCCGCCTCCGCCCGCCTCCGGGGGCATGGCTGGCGGCTTCAGTGTCTAGGACAACCCACTCTAGGGCGGGAAAAGGCGCGCCCCGGCTACGCCGCTTCGGGCATACCATCCGAGACTCGCCTCCCGCCCAAGATGGCTTCCCGGGGGGATCAAGGTACTCCACCATACGTTCGGGGGGACCGAGTGGTCGCCCCTTTCCATAAGTGATGTCACTGACCATGTCATGAGTGATGTAATATGTAATGTCATCAGCAGTGCATTACACGCGCAAGTTATAGTGAGTCCAACTAACTATAACGTGGAATTTCATTGGTTTTATGTCAGTAAAATTTCCAGCTAACTATAACTGGTGTCAAACCTATGGTTTTTTCAGTGAATTTCATGGTTTTTCAAATGCTACTTCCTAACTATAACGTGTGTAAAACCTATGGTTTTTTCAGTGAATATATATATATATGAAAAAACCATTGGTTTTAGGCCATATATAGTTAGGGATTTGCATTTACAAAACCTTATTTTACTCGCATAAAACCATTGAAATTCCATATATAGTTATAAGCGCTAACTATATATCGCGCACCCGCAATCCACTGCTGATGATGTCACATATTACATCATTCATGACATGGTTAGTGACATCACTGATGACATCACTGATGACATCTCAAATGACATCACTGATGACATCACTGATGACAACATCCAGTGACTGTATTTTTCTGTAAAGTTAAAATATGTCTTACATATTGAAGAATGAGTGGATATATAAGTGTCTGGATGAAGGATTTAGTAGGTGCATGACTGACTGTATGAGTGAGTGATTAAATGTGTCTCACTGAGTGCATGGGTTAGTGACTAAACTGTCTTAATTTGTGCATCATTATGTCTGTTGTTCTGTAAACTGTTGCATGTGTTGATAAGTAGCTATATGAGTAACTATATGGGTTATTGATTGGTTGCCCAAGTATTTGTATGGGATATTGAGTGTGTGTGTGGGTGGCTGGGAGGTGTGTGACTCTGTGCATAGATCTGTAAGCAGTTGATTCACTAGATGTATGGTTTCAAAAGTGCATGTGGAAACAGCTGTATGGGCGGTTGACTGTGTGCATGAGTGTATTGGTGAGTGAATGGATATCTCAGTGCTACATGTCAAAGTAAGTACATATGTAAAACACAGTACATGTGAGAGCTGACATATATAAATAACTATGCATAAGAGCCAGTGAATGTGTGAGTGGCTGTATGGATCATTGTGAACTTGTATCAGGGATTGTATAAGAGAGTAAATATGTGTTAGTATATGTTTGAATAAGTAAAGTTTGTATAACTGTATATTTGAGGAAATGGAGGTGTGATTGATTCTTTGCATGACTGACTAGGTGTGTGAGTAACTCCATGGATGAGTGACAGTCTGTGAGTGTCTGTTCACACTGATTGTATCTAAGGTTATATTAGAGTCTGAAAAGGTTCATCGTATTATCACATGAATGATATCATCAGTGATGTTATCAGTCATGTCAAATGAGATGTTTTCAGTGATGTCATCAGTGATGTCATTTGAGATGTCATCAGTGATGTCATCAGTGATGTCACTAACCATGTCATGAATGATGTAATATGTGACATCATCAGCAGTGGATTGCGGGTGCGCGATATATAGTTAGCGCTTATAACTATATATGGAATTTCAATGGTTTTATGCGAGTAAAATAAGGTTTTGTAAATGCAAATCCCTAACTATATATGGCCTAAAACCAATGGCTTTTTCATTGAATTTTCAAGGTTTTGTAAATGCAAATTCCTAACTATATATCCACTATAACCTATGGTTTTTTCTGTGAATTTCATTGGTTTTTTAATAGCAAATATGAAAAGCTTTAAAATGTCAAGTACGTGATAGATAAAAACATTTTCGTATTTATGCACGCTGATGTGCTTTGAACGCTGCACCCCCCTCCCCTCTTTTGTCTTAGTAGTACTCTCTCTTTGCAGATACTGAAGGGTAGTTAACGCAGGCCTTTACCCCCGTTGTAATCCGTCGTGCCTGCTTGTCTCTCCATTTGATTGATTGTTGTCCAAGCATTTACTGTTTTAGAATTGGTTCTCTTTGGATCATTCTCTATTTACAAACAAGCACAAAGTCGCAATACTCTGTTTAGTCTTTGCAGATAGTGAAAAATCATGTAAAAAAATAAAAATAATCGAGCAAAATCAGTAGGCCACTAATTGGATCTCTTTTTGACCTCGCTAAAATAGAAATATTAGGAACAACCCTTCATGAGAAATACGAAAATAGTGAGATGAACTGAGCTCCACACCATGAGGGCTGCAAGACAGCTCGGCTCCATCACCCATCCCGCACAAAATAACGACAAACCCTATGCAAATATTAAAAATATAGACAACACACCAGCAAAGAAACAGGGTAAAACATTTTATTAAAAAACTATTTACATAACGTTGGTTTATAAGATGATGTCAGTAGTGGACCGATGTGTGAATAGGTCGAAAGCAGCACAAGGCTCCAAGATCCGGATGGCAAGCTCCTGGATGTTGGGTGCCATAGTTCAGAGTTCTGAGTTTGAGCCCTTTTCAATGCCTGTGCTTTGTTGAATCAAAATGGCGGCTTGACACAAAGCTGACTCAAGCGTTGCTACTGATGCTATGCAGACCAAAACTGGTTTTCAGTTTGTACATTTTTCTAGATTTTTCAATCCAAGTTTGGTTGACTTTGTAGAACGATGGCTTCAAATTTTCAACATACGGTGTGGTGGCGCTGACTGGGAGGGGGCGCTTCGCTCCTGCCCCCTCCCCAAGTAAGATTTTCATACGTGAAAGTACGTTAATGGTTTTGGTCCCTGAGTTGCTTCGATGTCACTGCCATTCTCAAATGGCATAAGTTCTGGATGTTGGGTGCCATAGTTAAGAGTTCTGAGCAGCGCTTGTAACACTGTCTGAAGCTTATTTCCACCTACTGCAGCTTCACTATTCTCAAAGTAAGTGAGTGTCGTTTGTGGAACTGACTGCATTAGAAAACAATGTGATATGTTACCTTCCTAAACAGCTTGACGGAGGCCCCTGAGGGGCGGTGTGATGGCCATGGACTCGGAGAAGACGTTTGGCTCCGACACCCTCCCCAAGTCTTATAGCACTGGTGTAGCCTGAGATCGCCCCCGACATAGGCGGCCGGCTCCCGGGGTCCGGCGGAACTTTTTGCCTTTTGATGACTCTTCAATTCTGAACCTTGTCCCATCCAGCTGAGTTGCGCCCACTCTTGCGGCTACAGCGTCTTGCCCACCATCCAGCTGAATTGCGCCCACTCTTGCGGTGCAGCGATAGGCGGCTGCCACAGGACTCTCAAAATGGCGGCCGGCTCTTCGGTTTTGGGCCTGGTCCACTAAAATGGCCCTGGGACACCTTTGAACTCGGACGCTTCCCTGATAGGGCTTGGGTCCCATTCTCGAAAAGCGTCCCCTCAGCCGTGAAGATTCTACAAAAGTCTTGGGGGCCCCCGACTCCCGCAGGCTTCTGGTGGGGAGCGGCTGCCATGTCTGCTCGTGGAATGGCCACGACGGAGCTACGAGATGGTAGTGGTCTCATGCTGACGCCAGCTTTAGTCTGAAACATCCAGAAACACTGTAGACTACCAATTCGATCAGTTCCGGTAGCGCCCCAACATGACCCGGAAGAGAAGAACTTGCCCTCCCCTCTTTGACTGATGGTTCTTGTTGCCTGTCCCCTCTGTTCTCATTTAACAGAACTTTTTGGACTGCTGAAAGGAGTTGTGTTCCGAACGCTGGTTGGTGGAGACATTTTGACTATATTCTTGACCTACGTTGTCGCGTAATGCGTTATATGACACGCCGCGTTACCGCACCCGGAAGTGATCCGAGGCGCGGCGCGCAGCGCGTAACGTAAGCATAACAGGTCATGTGACTTGTTAATAAAACTTTTCATTGGTTCATTTTACTTTTGTTAATTTAATGATGAAAAGCTTGGTCATATGACCTAAAAATTACGCTTTTTATTGTTTTCGAACAATATTTTTTTTTCAAACATATGTTATAATATTCCAGGCTAATGTACTTTCCCGGAAAATTTACAACTGTCTTGTAAGTAAAATATATTCCTTTTTCGAGAAAAAGGGCGTTTCTTCCTTCCATGACGGAGCCGTTGAGTAAAAGAGATTCGGCCTGCTGTCTTAGTCGCCGATACGCCTGATTATCAGATTCTTATCGATCACTTTATATTGCAGACATGAAAAACACAACTGCCCTTAAGCATTTATCTTTACTGCGTTCCTACATATTATACCTTTTATCCGTCATGTAATTGGACTGCTTTATTTCACTTGCCTTTACTGATTCGAAAACAGTGACTAAAAGTAAAAACTTTACCAATGTAAATACTACTACCGTGTTTTGTTTTAAAAACCTTTATTGTGAAAATGTCAGTATACAAATACGGGCCTATAACCACGTGGGCCGGCCACGGAGCAAACTGAAATCGTATATGATGAGGAGACATTTACACTGTAGAAGAACGTAACAAGCGGGCCATTAGGTTGCAAGAACAAAGGTGTCTAACAGTTGCGGAATCGGTGGACGTACATTTTGTAATTAAAATACGACAGGGCCACTTACAATAACATTTTCTAGATATACATTAGCGGGCAAGGAGTTACGAGTCCCATTTATACCGGCGCCATTTTGGGCGAGGCCGGGCAGGTCCAAGATATAGTCAAAATGTCTCCACCAACCATCGGCCAGACCAGAACCCCTTTCGGCCCTTTATGCTACAAGATGGTGTCTTCCATTCAGAAAATATTGTTGGCAGCATTTTGAAAGGAAACAGAAACAGCCGTTCTCCTAGTGAGTTTCACATTGTTACATTTAGGAAGAATGTTGAAGAGTAGTATGTGGAAAATCTGAACCCATTTTTCTACAAACTCTCAATCAGACTTGGATGGAAAAAAAAAACCTGAAGAATGTACAAACTGAAAACCAATTTTTGTCTGTATAGCATCAACAGTAACGCTTGAGTCAGCTTTGTGTCAAGCCGCCATTTTCATTCAATCAATAGCGTCCCCCTGCACACATTCAGGGACCTGGTCGTGTCTTCAGAAGAAACGGATTGTAGGAAAAGAAGCAGAAAGGAAAAGGAAAAAAGTTCCGCCGGACCTCGGGAGCCGGCCGCCTATGTCATGTGCCACCTTTGGCCACACCAGGGCAATAGTGAAGCTGCAGCAGGTGCAAATAAGCTTCAGACAGTCTTACAAGCACTGCTCAGAACTCTCAACTGAGGCACTCAACATCCAGGACTTGCCATTCGGATCTTGGCGCCTTGTGCTGGTTCCGACCTATTCACACATCGGTCCACTACTGACATCACCTCATAAGCCAACGGGGCACCCCACGCCGACTTTCGGCGCAGCATTGTAGGATGGCCACACCAGTGCGGCAACTTGCTGGACACAACATCGGGGCCATCCAGATCTCGGCGCGTTCGACTCACTGTACCGCAAGAGTGACCGCAACTCAGCTGGACACGCCATCTTTCGGCGCAGCATTGTAGGATGACCACACCAGTGCGGCAATTTGCTGGACACCACCTCGGTGCCATCCGGATCTCGGCGCGTTCGAGTCACTGTACCGCAACAGTGACCGCAACTCAGCTGGACACGCCGTCTTTTGGCGCAGCATTGTAGGATGGCCACACCAGTGCAGAAATTTGCTGGACACCACCTCGGTGCCATCCGGATCTCGGCGCGTTCGAGTCACTGTACCGCAACAGTGACCGCAACTCAGCTGGACACACCGTCTTTCGGCGCAGCATTGTAGGATGGCCACACCAGTGCGGCAATTTGCTGGACACCACCTCGGTGCCATCCGGATCTCGGCGCGTTCGAGTCACTGTACCGCAAGAGCGGGAGAAACTCAGCTGGACACGCCGTCTTTCGGCGCAGCATTGTAGGATGGCCACACCAGTGCGGCAATTTGCTGGACACCACCTCGGTGCCATCCGAATCTCGGCGCGTTGTGCTGCCTTCGGCCTATTCGCACATCGGTCCGCTACTGACGCCGCCTCACGTGCCAACGGATTTTCTACGCTTTTTGTAGCCCTATGCCGCATAACAGGTCATGTGACTTGTTTATAAAACTTTTCATTGGTTCATTTTACTTTTGGTTTCCTAACGATGGAAGGCTTGGTCATATGATCTAAAAATAACACTTTTCATTGGTTTAGAACATTTTTTTTTCCCAAACGATGAAAGCCCCACCTTGTTTCTGGATCATTCAGACTGAAGCTGGCGTCAGCATGAGAGCACCACCATCTCGTGGCTCCGTCGTGGTCATTCCGCGAGCAATCATGGCAGCCGCTCCCCACCGGAAGCCTGCGGGAGTCGGGGGCCCCCAAGACTTTTGTAGAATCTTCACGGCTGAGGGGACGCTTTTCGAGAATGGAGCCCAAGCCCTAGCAGGCAAGCGTCCGAGTTCCAAGGTGTCCCAGGGCCATTTCAGTGGACCAGGCCCAAAACCGAGGAGCCGTCCGCCATTTTAAGAGCCATGTGGCAGCCGTCTATCGCTGTACTGCAAGAGTGGGAGCAACTCAACAACATGGTGAGCGAGACGCTGTAGCCGCAAGAGCGGGCGCAACTCAGCTAGATGGCCGCCACCTGGGGAGGCCCGTTCACGCGGCCCCCCCCCCCCCCCCCCCGGGGCGCCGCACGCCAATTTTTGGAGCAGCATTGTAGGATACCAAAACCAGTGCGGCAGTTTACTGGACATCACCTGGGTGCCTGTCGTACATGTTGTGTCAGCCATGGGACACTGGACACAGTCCCATCAACATCTCAACGCGTTCTGCTGCCTTGGGACTATTCGCACAACAGACCGCTACTGACGAGGCCTCCCCCCGCACCACCCGGGACGCCCCACGCTGTTTTTCTGTGCTGCATTGTAGGATCCCAAAACCAGTGCGGCACCCAGGCGACATCACCTGGGTGCCGTCCAGAACTCTGCACGTTGTGCTGCCTTGGGACTATTCGCACAAAAGACAGCTTCTAACCATTGTTTCTTTTTGAGTTGAAAAATGTTTAAATGTTTTTAGTTTTTGTTCCGTTCATTATAGTTAAAAGTTAATAAAGTTTTATAATCTTACTTTGTTGGAGTGTTTTCTATTTTTTTAAAAACGGGTGAATAGGGCCTTGAATCGGGTTATTGTCATGTGTGGGCTTTGGAAGTGTGCTGCTGCAGGATCGGACATTTCAAACTCAAATGCACGTTCTTTTTCTTACCTTTCCGAAGCATGGAGCGCAATAGTAGGCAGAGAAAGGGTGATGCACGTGTTGAACACTACCTGACCTGGCAAGTTGCTGGCAGTGCCCCCCCGCCCGCTCCTGAAAGAGGGCACACACACACCGCCGCCCCGAGTACTTCACAAATCTTTAAAAGACCATGCGCTTGTTCATGAGGCTTAAATGGTTTATCACCTCTTCTAGAATCCCTGCATCGACCCTCTGACGTTTCCTGGAAAAATTACCATGTAACACAATACCAAGCCCTGTCAGCTGAAACCCCCAAGGAATCGTGGGGCATATTATCAAGGGGGTTTATCTCCGCTTTTTTGGCTTTAAAAGCCATGAAAGCGGAGATAAAATTATCTCCCTATTACCAAGCTGTCGCTAACACCAGTTAGTGACAGCTAAAAGGAGATAGCGACCATCTTGGGCCCCGCTTTGCATGTCAGTGATACTTATCACTAATGACATGCAAAGTGGCGTACCAAGATGTTAGCGACTGGAAACAGTCCCTAACATCGCTATCTCCTATTACCAACTTTTGGAGATATTCGCGCTAAGCGCGAATATCTCCAAAATCTAACACCTGCCCTGAGCAGTTCTTAGCCATGTTATCCAATGGGAGATGGATAACATGGCTAAGAGCATTTGCTCGATAATACATGAATATCGCTGACTTTTCTGCGATAATAGCAAGGTTTATCTGCGATAAAAATCGCCGATGTGCGGCGATAATTTTTGTCTCTAAACAAGTTAGAGACAAAAATTATCGCTAGTTGTTCGTAATATGCCCCCGGGTTTTTGCTTGCAGAAATCGGGAGGCGGGAGACTAGCACTGAAATCAGTAGTCACACGCCTGAATCGGGAGGGTTGGCATGTCTGAATTCTATACAGCTGGGTCCATAAACTACATCCGCAGGGGTAGGTGATAGCCTGGGACCAGCCTGGCATCTAAAATGGCTGCCGTGCACGACAAAATTGTGGCGTTGGAAAAAAGGCAAGATGGCGCAGCCGCTGGAAGAGATGTATCAACATATATCAGCCTCCTCAGCCACCCTCAGGAAACATAGGGGATTAGAATACGTCTCCCGCACCCCCTTATACCTAGTAATTTAATTAACGAAGCACAAAATGGCAAATTCCCGTTTCGCTACCAGTTTGCGGCCCAGTTCACGGCCCGTGAAGCGCTTCTACCGTGAAAAATCATTTTTTTTTTTATTTTCCCCACGGGACCCTTTAATAACCCCAACAACATTCCTAGGGGGTCAAGAGGGTGATACCTTGCCCCCTTTCATTAAATTCCCCCTTCGTTTTTCACCTCTTCTTCTCTCTCGATCCTACCGAGAGACAAGATGGCGGCCGCTCCGGACTGTCACGCAGCAAAAAAAAAAAAGCTCACGCACAGCCGCTGGAAGAGATGTATCCACATATATCAGCCTCCTCAGCCACCCTCAGGAAACATAGGGGATTAGGATACGTCTCCCGCACCCCCTTATACCTAGTATTTTAATTAACGAAGCACAAAATGGCGAATTCCCGTTTCGCTACCAGTTTGCGGCCCAGTTCGCGGCCCGTGAAGCGCTTCTACCGTGAAAAATCATTTTTTTTTTCTTTTCCCCACGGGACCCTTTAATAACCCCAACAACATTCCTAGGGGGTCAAGAGGGGGATACCTTGCCCCCTTTCATTAAATTCCCCCTTCGTTTTTCACCTCTTCTTCTCTCTCGATCCTACCGAGAGACAAGATGGCGGCCGCTCCGGACTGTTTAGAATGTTGACAGACACCGGAGAGCCAATCAGCTTTCTGCTCGCAAAGTTCCGAAACGCGAAAAGTAAGCGGACCGGATCGCTGCCTGGAGCGCTGTTACAGATATATATCTTGATTTAAACGTTAATTTCTCAAAATCCACTGAAGCACATATATTGAGACCTAGCAAAGGCACATCGGGCTAACAGTCCCTACAATTTTGCCAAGTTTCGTGCAAATCCATTCAGCCGTTCGAGCTAAAAGTGAGTCCAACCGCCCTATGGAAAACTCAATGTAAAAAACGCGTTTTGGGACCCCCCTTTTTTCTCAGCCCCCCCTTGACGAAACCCCACCAAATTTTCAGGGGCTGCTCAGAAACAAAATGTGCCATTTTCCTGAAAATTTCAGCCGATTCCGTCCACAAACGCCAAAGTTATTAGACATAGAATTTTCAAAAATCCCATAGGGAAAAAATCCTAACTATATATACCTACTGGCGATAGCCAGTAGGTAATATATATATATATTTACAAAAAATACATAAATAAATTATTAAATAACAAACTGTAATGACAAATTAACAGATTAGATTGGTTTGGGATTAATAAATCTAACCCCTTTAGTGTCTAACACATTCCCCAACATGGTTTAGATTGAAGTGGGAATAGAAAAGCTGGCCCTTTTAGTGATCAACACATTCCCCAAAATGGTTTACATTAGAGTGGGAATAGTAAATCTAACTCCGTTAATGCCTAATACCGTCCCAAAATGGTTTACTTTGGAGTGGGAATAGTACATCTTACCCCTTTAGTGTTCAACACTTTCCTGAAAACAGTTTACATTGGAGTAGGAATAGTAAATATTACCCTTTTATTGTTGAACATCTTTGTAAAAATGGGTTCTAGTTATTACTTTTGTGTAGTGTGCAGGTTTTTAAAAATAATAACCAATACATTTCAAGGTTTTTACATATTGTTTATTTATGTATTTTATTTAATGTACATTTTTAACTTTTCATTTTGATACATACACTTTCCGCCAGATAAAAATACATAATTTTCACATTTTACAGTCATACAACATTTTAAAATACTTTTTGGGTATTGCATCATGCACAGTATTTTTGGACACACTTTAAAGACATACATTTTTAAACATTTATGCACAAATGGTACAGAATAGTTTTTTCATAGATGTATTTTATTATACATATTAAATTGCATATTCACATTTTTATACTACTTTCTTATTATATATTAATTAATACTATCTAGTATTGAGTGATGTGTTTGTAGTACCACTTAATATATAATCTGCATATACATTTGTATTTGTTCAATACATTGTTTCAATTTATTGAATAATGTAAACACATTTTTAGATGCACTTTATAATACTTTTTAAGATTATTTTGTACATTTCTTTATTGATATCCACAAGAAAATAGTATTTTTTTATTTAGCAGCATTTTCTTTTACCAATGCCTGCATTTTGTACTATATTCACGTCCTTTGGAGGTGGATTTTGTTTGTGTCTTTCACAGTTCCCAGATGCTGTTTGATGGAGTAGGTAAGATCTTTTTTGAGTTTTTATTTTGGAATTATGGGGTAGAAGGTTGTGTCTAGGTCTAGTTAGTGTGGGTTAGGGTGTTAGCTTCATTTGATAAGGTTTTTTAGTGGTAATTTTTGTTTTGTTATGTTCTGTCATGCAGTAGGCCAACTACACGTTGGTACTAATAGTATGTTACTGTAGACATAGTCATGCACTGTACTATGTTTGTAGAGTTGTAAAGTTATATTTGTATTGTATCTCAAATGTATGTATTTTGCGGGTAGGAATGGTATGTTTATTTACAGGTTCGGAAGTTAAAGTGTAAAGTTTGTAGCTATTTTTATTGCATTATTTTTTTCAAAAGGGAAATTAAATTAGTTTAATTGAAACAAAAATTATTTTAGCATTTCCTTTGATTTTTCAGATTTCTTGGAACGGTTTTTACTTTGAATTATTGTTTGTTATTTTAATGGTTTCCAATGACTGCTGTTGATTTCAGTGAATTTAATTTTGACATTTCATTGTTGCTTTTGCTTGAGATGGTTTCTTAGTTTTTTTTTTGTCTTTTTTGTGGATTGGATTTTTGGGAAGTGGCCATGGACCAACATATACCATCTATGTAACTGTAAGTACAATATGTATTTTTGTGGGTGGTAAATGTTATTTTTGAATAGTATATGTATTATGGTTTTACTGCAATTGAAAAGTTTTTTTGTAATTGTGTCTGTTCCAGTTTATGAGATGCTGTGTATATGTTATATATTGGATCTTTTGGTTTTGCATTTTTTGTTTCATTAAATATTTTGTAAATATATATTTTATTTATCAGTATTATTTTGTATTTTATTAATATATTCCAGTAGAGGCTAATGTATAAAAATAATCATTTTAAATAATTTTTTTTAATTGTTTATGTTATAGTGGTGTTGGCTTTGTTCTATTTTAGTTGAGAGTATATTGGTTGGTTGGTGGCTTATAATAGTGATTTAGCTATCAATTCTAGGTAGTCTACCCATGTTACTTACAAAGAGCCTGACATTGAATTGTAGCATTGTATATATTTCTCTGGTTTGTTTTGTTATTTTAGGTTTGATTCAGTTTACTGGCTGTTCTAGCTTTAGTTGTTGGTGGCTTGGTGCATAAATGCACAATGAAGGGACTGGGAAGGGATGCAAAAATAAGTCAATGAGCATAATTAAGGAGGATCCAGGAAATTAATACCTTAATATTATGTTAGTGAGAAAACTAAAAGGTAAGAATATGGTCAAACATGAGTGTAGGAGGAAATAGAACAGAGCAGATGCACATTGACGTTTTAAATAAACTGAGCAGGAACAGCCAGATCATTTGGAGACCAACAAAAAGAGAAAAATACCTTGTGATTGCATACAGAAGTAGAAGGTACACTTAAATTTCATCATTGAAATTGAGGACACTTCCCAACTTTGCAGAACACAACATAGAGGTAATTTCAGTATTTCAATATTATTTATTGTTCAGTTTTAGATGTACAGCATAAAAACCTTTTAAATTTCAGTAGAGCTGAAAAGACTTTTCTTACTTTTGTAGGGCTTTTTCCAAGGCGAGCAGTTAAAAAGAAACCATAGTTATTTGTCTTCCTTCCATAGTTTAGTTAAGGCTCAAAGTGTGATAAATTAATTATATTTGGGAGAAATGTTCAAAGGTAAATGAGCTACACCTTGCCATCCCAGTTAGTGGAATAGAGCTGGACATCCAATGTAAGAGCAGAAAAAACCTAGTAAGGCTCAGCGCTTGATTAAGGTTTGGCAGGCGCACTCAATCAGTCAGGGTGATGGAAGATGTTACTACCACCATCCTGATAGATTATTGTGCGCCAAATTTAGAGATAACTGTCAACTCTGTGCTCATCTCTGTACATTAAAAGGAACTACATTAAAAGGAACCACCATCACAGTGATTCCTTTCCAGGTACAAGAAGTTTGGCGAATGGTCACTATCTACCTTGATGGTCATTCAACAAACATTTCCAAGTTTTTGTTTTTCAGAAGCAAACATACCAAAGTGGAAGTTTGTTCCTGAAAATCAAAAGAATAATGACCCCCCCCCCCGCCCACAGGGGTTGGAGTCATTATTTACCTTTCCATCTCTCACCGGCACCTTTTTGCTGGTGGTGACAAGCAAAAATCATAAAACATGACAACATCCACCCTAAATAGGGCAGGCAATGTAATGCCCTTCTTCCGATGGTCCCACTCCTTTAGGTCATCAGAGGGAGATTTACTTTGCTAATGGTAGCTATGGCAACAGAAAGCTTGAAATATCCCCATCTGTAAATGAGGCTGGCAGATCGAGTGTTTGGAGGACACGGTACTCCAGAGCATTTGCCTCGGAGTACGCTATCGGCCAAACTCTAAATATGGCCCTACGGTCTTTTTTATACAACTTTTAAAGTGATTGTCAACATTGTTAATCTCTGATAGGATCCCTGAGAATGCCAAATTAATTTCCAGTACTCAATGAATACAGAATAGGCAACATGGCAGCGACCACCAGAGAATGTATTGCTGCGCTAAGATGGCGGTCGCGTAGGAGGCCGTTAGCAGTGCTAGCTGTGGCAGAGCGCTTGGAGATGACGGGATTGAAGCTACCAGTGTAGATTAAAGGCACTGTGATAACCCCCCCGCAGCCTCCGTGACGCCCCCCCCAGATCTCGATGCAACCCCTTCGCAGTAGAAATCATTTTAAACGGACGGAGCTCTACCTTGTTAGACGCCTCGTTGCAGGGTGCCTGTGGTGGATTGTGGTTCGGTCGGTTGGAGACGGCGTGTTGATGGTGCCGAAGGTGGCAGGTACCGCAAAGGCAATAGCGGCAGCTGCGACTCGAAGGACTCACCTGGAGGCTACCGCGGAAGCAATGATTCTGGATGCCTCTCCCGCTTGCTCAGCGCAGATTCACTCCCCGGACCCGTCAGCCACTAGGAAAGGAAGAGGCGGGCAATAGTCAAGAATCGCCCGGTGGGCCCCTCAGCTGCGGAACTGCTCCGCCGGGCGAAGGATACACAAGGAGAAGCAGGAGAAGCTCTGCCTCGGCCAATATCAGCTTCAGGTACCGGGAAGGAGATTCCATCTAGCGGTAATGAGGTGAGCTCACAGGCTGGTGGTATTGGGCAGCAGCGTGGCTTAGATAGAGGTGATATTATATGCGCAGAACAAGTTCAAATGACTATAAGCTCTCAGCCAGAGGAGCAAGCTGATAGAAATGCTGATAAAATAACCGAGATCAATTCAGTCCTACCATCTACAAACCTTGAGAATACAGTGGAAGTTTCCCCACTAGAAAACACTGTCAATTTAGAACTGCCTGCTAGCCAAAGCAGTAATACCAGTAATATCAGGAATACTGTCGGCACTGTTAGCACCAAAATAATGAATATCAGGAAAAAACAGGGGGATATAGAAATGTGGCAGAAAAAAGGTGCTCAAAGTAGTAAATTACCTAGAGGCGCCACCAATGAAACTATTGAAGATAATGGTGGGACTGAAACGCTGGCTGTAACTGAACAAAATAAGGCTGATGCAGATAAGGAAAAAGATCACAGCGACTGCTT